>NW_016912860.1:0-33052 GCF_001483705.2 Eufriesea mexicana
CCGCGACCACTATTGCTGTCGCCTCAGAGGCAAGCTGAATACGTTAGGGAAGTGTAGAGCGCAGAAATCCATAGAAAAGCAGTGTACAGCACAAAAGTCAAGTCTATGCTAATCGGAGGTAGCCAAACCTATCCCGACTAAATGTGGCCTAACACGACATAACGTGCTGCGACAACTGTTTCCAGGCTCCGCGGATTCGAGCAGAATATACTAGAGGAGAGTAGAGCGCAGAAAGCCACAGAGTAGCATTGTACAGCACAAAAGTCAAAGCAATCCTATTCTAACCTCTCCTAGCCTGCCCTAGCCATACGTAATCTAACACAAACTAACGTGCCACGACCATTACTTCTGGCCACACCAGAGCCTTGCAGAACATACTACTGGAGAGTCAAGCGCAGAAACCCATAGGTTAGCAGTGTACAGCAGGAAGGGCAAGGCTATCCTAACCTAACACATGCCTGCCAAGCCCAGCCAAACGTAACCTATCTCGACCTAGCTTGCCGAGACCACTGTTGCTGGCCTCCGCGGAGCCAAGGGAACATGCCAGAGGACAGCAGAGCCCAGAGATGCATAGATCATCACTGTATTCCAGAAAAGTCAAATTTACCCTGGCCTAACACAAACCAGCCTACCACAACCGAGCGTAACCTACCTTGGCATAACGCGCCACGAAGACTATTGCTGGCGTCCCCATAGGTATGCTGAATACGATAGAGGACAGTAGAGCGCACAAATTCATAGAACAGCAGTGTATAGCAGAAAAGTCGAAGTCAGAATAGCCTAACCCAAACTAAGCTGAACCGTCCGAACGTCACACAACTCATCGCGCGTGGCGCGAACACTATCTCTTGTGCCCACAGAGACATGCAGAATATGATAGAGCGCAGTGGAGCGCTGAAATTCTTGGGGTAGCAGCGTGCAACATATAGGTCTAAGCTATCCCATCCAAACATAACCCAACGTAACCTCGCCAGACGTAACATAACTAAACCTATGGTGCCGCAACTAATATTTCTGGCCTCCCCGGAGGGAAGCAGGATATGCCAGAGTAATGTAGAGGCCAGAAATCGAAAGAATAGCAGTGTGTATCATGAAAGTCAAAGCTACCCTAGCCAAATCTATCTCCACCTGATCTAAGGTAACGTAATACACCTCAACCTAACGTGTCGCGACCACAATTTCTGGCGTCGACAAAGGCATGCAGAACATTGCAGAGCACAGGGGAGCGCAGAAATCCGTAGAATAGCCGTGTGTAGCACAAAAGCCAAAGCTATGTGGCCTAAACCAGCCTAACCTATCCTAGCCAAACATAATCTAACTCAAACACACGTGACGCGACCACTATTGCTTACATCTCCGGAGAGAAGCAGAGAACATTATATGAGGGCAGAGACCAGAGATCTATAAAATGGCAGTGTATTGGGCAAATATCAAAACTAACCTGACCTCGCCTAACATAACGTAAGATAGCCATACGCCACTTATCTCATCCTAACATACCACGATCACTATTGCTGCCACCCTTAGAGCCCAGCAAAATAGGCCAGAGCAGAGAAGGGTGCTGTAATCAGCCGTATTGCAGTGTAGAGCAAAAGTGTCAACGCTATCCTTCCCAAACCTAGCCAAACATAACGTAGACAAACATAACCTGACACAACCTATCGTGCCGCGAACACAATCCCTGGCCTCCCCAGAGAGAAGCAGAGTATAGTAGAGGAGGGTAGAGCGTAGCAATCCATAGAATTGCAGTGATTAGCAGAAAAGCCAAAGCTATCCAAACCTTCCCCAAACTGACGTAACATAACCAGACGTAGACTATCTCAGCGTAACCTGCCGCGACCACTATTGCTGGCGACTCCAGGGACAAGAAGAATAGAGAAGATCATGTTAGAGTGTAGCTATCCAGCAAACACCAGCGTGAAGAACGAAAGTCGAAGCTGTCCTAACCAAACTTAGCCTGACCCAGCCGGACCATGTTAACGTAACATAATTTAACCACCGACGACCACAATTTTTGGCAACGCGAGAGTCGAACGGAGTATAGTAGAGCAATGATGTTCTCTATCATATTCCGCTTGTCACTGGGGGCGCCAGCTGTAGCAGCCGCGGAACGTAAGGTTGAGTTTCGTTACGTTTGGTTAGGTTTTGTTAGGGTAGGTTTTGTCTGGATGTCATCGACAGCATGATATCCTATCCTAATCTGACCAAACGTAACGTAAACAAAAGTAACATACATCTGCTTAAGGAGACGATACCACAATTCTTGGCCTATGCAGAACCAAGCATTATATACTACAGCATTGTAGAGAGCAGGAACATACCGCATTGCTGTGTATACCACAGAAGTCAAAGGTAAAACAATCTAACCTCTCCGAATCTAACCCGAACAAACTAAGCCCAACAAAACCTTACGTGCCGAGACCACTATTTGGGTCCACCCTAGGGCAAGGCAGAACATACTAGAGCAGAGCTGGGTGCAGAAATCTAAAGAATAGCAGTTCATGGCACAAAAGTGGTAGCTATCCCAACCAAGCCTAACGTACCGTAACCGAACCGAGCGAAATATAGCTCAAAATAACGTGCCGCGACCACAATTCCTGGCCGCCACAGAGATGAGCATAACATATTCGGGGAGAGTAGAAGGAAGGAATGCACCATATAACAGTATATAGCACGAAAGTCAAAGCTGTCCTTACCAAACGTAACATAACCTATCCTAACCAATCGTAATCGAACACTTCCTAGCCTGCCACGACCACTATTGCTGGCCACGCGAAAGTCCAACGTAGTATAGTAGAGTAACACAGAGCGCAGAAATCCTCCGAATAACAGTGAATAGCACAAAAGTCATAGCTATCCTCTCCTAAAGTAACCAAGCGTAGCATAGCCGAAAGTAACATAACTGAATACAACGTGCCGAGACCACAATTACTGGCAGCCCCAGAGCCAGGCACTGTATACCAGAGCACAATAGTGCGCAGAAATCCATCGGATAACGGCGTACAGCACGAAAGTCTAAGCTATCATAAACATACCCAGCCTAACCTAACATAGCCAAACGCAACATAACACAATCAAGAGTGCCACGGCCGCAATTGCTGGCCACCACAGTGTCGAGCGCGGTATAGTAGAGCAATGTAGAGCGCAGAAATCCACCGAATATTCTTGCATAACACAAATGTCAAAGCTATCCTGGCCTGACCAAACCAAACGTAACATAAACAAAAGTAACATAACCAAGTCTATCTTGGCGAAACCGCCATTGCTGGCCTCCAATGAGACAAGCAAGGTATACCAGAGCACAGTAGCGGGCAGAAATCCATCGAATAGCTGTGTATATCACAAAAATCAATGCTAACGTAACCAAACTTGACCTACGCTAGCGTAACGGAACGTAACCTGACTCAACCAAGCGTGCCACGACCGCTAGTGCTGGCGCCGTCACTGTCAATCAGAGGGTAGTCGAGCCATGTAGAGCGCAGGAATCCGCCGAATACCAGTGAATAGCACATAATTCAGAGCTACCCTATCCTACCCTGACCAAACTTGACATAATCGAGGGAAACATAGCCGAACCTAACGTGCCGAGACCATTATCGCTGGTCTCACTAGAGCCAAGCAGTACTTACTAAAGCAGAGTAGAAGGCAGAAATCCACCGGGTAGCTGTGTATAGCACAAAAGTCAATGCTGTACTGAGGAAACTTAATCTACCCTACCCTAGCCAAACGTGACGTAACTCAACCAAACGTGCTGAAAGAACCACCGCCGGCCTTCGCAGAGACGAGCATAGTATAATAGAGCACGGCAGAGTGCAGAAATACACCGCATTGCAGAATATATGGCAAAAGTCAGAGATATCCGTACCCAACCTGACCCAAACTAACCTGACCATACGTAGCCTAAATCAAACTTATGTGCCGAGACCACTGTTGCTGGCCTCCACAAAGCCAAACAGACCACCCTAGAGCACAGTAGAGCACAAAACTCCACAGGATAGCAGTTTGTAGCACAAAAGTTACAGTTGTCCGGAACTAACCCAAGCTATCAGTACACAACCGAACGTAACATAGCGCAAGCAACTTGCTGCGACCACGATTGCAGGCCTCCCAGAGCCAGCGGAACATATTAGAGAAGGGAAGAGCGCAGATAACAACCGAGTAACAGAGCATACCACGAAGGTCGTAGCTATAATGGCCAAACATCTCCTAATACAGCCTAACCAAAACCAACCGAACTCAACAAAACGTGCAGAGACCACTATTGCTGTCATCCACAGCGGCAGGCAGAATATACTAGAGCACAGCAGAGCGTGGAGATCCGCCGAAAGGCAGCGTACAGCACAGAAGTCAAAGCCATTCCTGTTTCCCTTTCTTTCGCGTGGGGGAATCCTTTAAAGACACCTGGTCCCCAGCGGATGGTGCAGGGATATGTAGGATTTTTAATCACTAAACACCCACTACGGCCAGCCTTTCGCACCTCGGAGCACCCTGGAGTTCGCAGCGAAGAAATTGCCTGGACGCGCCGGCATCGCTTCCGTAGTTCCCTCCCGGAAAGACGGGAGGTCGCGCCCGAGCCATCCTTGCCCAAGCGCGCGAGACGTGCAGCCAGCAGGCACACAAACCACGCATACCACTGCATCGAAACCTACGCACACACTGCGGACGCGGGGTGGCTATTACGCGGCGCTGCGCATACGGACCACCGTCTCTCGAACAGACGGGCCCCCAACCGCCTGCCTGTGGTCTCCCTGGCCCAGGTTACAACGGGGGAAAGTACGTTCCCCCCTGCCGTAGGTACAGGGTCGCTCGGGAAGGCGGAGGGCTAACGCGTTATTCAATCCTGCCGGGCGCGTGGCACCAAGTAGCGCCGCGCTCGCATCCTGCCGCGCCCTATGCGAGTGGAGCAGGCACTTAGCTCGGGGGCTGCCTCCGGGGTCTCCTTTCATAACATAACCGCCTCGCAAAAGCTGGCCACGGCACGCCACGCACCTACGCCCTCCGTCATCTGCGCAACGACGACGCAGGGCGAGGGCCACCACGCGACAAAGTACCCGGCACTCGCGAGCCCACGCCAGATATACCTCCAGCGTGTGCTGCGCCGTGTCCCTCCGCTCCCCGCAGAGAAGAGAAAACGTGTCACTTTCCCGCCCGTTGCGACGCAGGTACAATCCGATGCACCCGTGTCCGGTTGGCACCTGCGTCAGGCGGGATGTGTGTCGGCTGCCCTGTGCACACACGCATCCAGGACATGGAGCACATCCACTACCACCCGGTGCGGCATGCTGCCATGCTTCCTCAGTGGAGATAGGCAGGGGGTCATCAAGTGCCGTTGGAACATTCGCTTCAGCGAAACGGCCCCTTCTTCAGGAGCCCAGACGCCGACACGCTGGAGGGGTCCGTAGATACGGGCCGCCTCACAGGCAAACATTTCGCACGGAGGAACACACGTCAGGACCATCGCCGCTGCGTGGGAAATCGTGAGGTATCCCCGCACGGCCCTTATCACCATCCTGCGAACGACTCGCCGGAGAATCGCCCGAATGCGCGGAGCAGCGTCCAGTTCGTTCGCGCACATCAGATCTTCGTAAAGAGCCACCGACCGAACGACCCCGTTGTAGAGGCGCCGCACACTCCCCTCTGGCCCAACCAGGTAGGGGAGCAGGCGTCACGGCGCCCCCGCTACCTCCTCCAGGCGTGGTTGCAGTGCAAGCAAATGCTCGTCGAACCCCCAGTGTCTGTTGAGGACGAGACTGAGGCACTTCATCCGGTCCCGAACCTCGACCACGACATTTCCCACGCGCATCCGGTACTTCGGCGGCTTCCCCCGGGACTGATGGCATAGCCACACGGCGTCGGCCTTCTCGGTGGAAATGCTAAGCCACAGCCACCGAATGCTATACGCGACGAGGGCCTGCCGCCTTCCGCGCGCAACGTGGCCTCCTGCCTGCTCGACACGGCGACTATCACCAGCATGCCGTCTGCGTAACCCGTCGGGATCAGGCCACGGCGGAGGGGAGTAGGCGACACGGTTTCGTACGCTAGGTACGAGATTATCGGCAAGAGTACCGTTCCCTGTGGGTCCCCGCAGTTATTCCACCGCGTAACGGTCGAGTGTCGTCCTGTACACTCGATCGTGCGCACCACCAAATAGTCACCGAGAGTCAAAGTTATCCTAACCTAGCCTGACATAACCTAACTTAACCATACGTAATGTAACTCTACCTGACTCGCCGCAACCGCAGTTGCTGGCTATCACAGAGGCAAACAGAATATTGTAGAGCACAGTAGAGTGCAGGAATCCACCGCAAAGCAGTGAAGAGCAAAAAAGTCGCAGCTACACATTCCCAACCTTCCCGAACGCTGCATTACCCATCGTAACCTAACTGAACCTAACGTGCAATGACCATTTTTGCCGGCAGAAACAGAGCCGCGCAGAACGTACTGGAGAAAGGTAGGGCGCAGGTATTCATGTGACCGCAGCCTGTTGCAAAAGGGTCAAAGATATCCAAACCTAACCGAAACCAATATAACGTGCTGCGGAGCAGGTTTCTGGTCTCTCCAGAGCAAAACATAGCATATCAGAGCATAGTAGATAACAGAAACCAACCGAATATCTCTGTAGAGGGCAAAAGGGAAAGCTAACCTATCCTAACCTAACATACAAGGTAGGGCGCAGGAATTCATGTGACCGCAGCCTGTTGCAAAAGGGTCAAAGATATCCAAACCTAACCAAAACCAATATAACGTGCTGCGGAGCACGTTTCTGGTCTCTCCAGAGCAAAACATAGCATATCAGAGCATAGTAGATCCCAGAAACCAACCGAATATCTCTGTAGAGGGCAAAAGGGAAAGCTAACCTATCCTAACCTAACATTACGTAACAAAACCCTACGCAACTTAACTCATCCTAACGCGTCGGGACCACTATTGCTGCCCTCCACAGAGCCAAGCAGAACATTCTTGAGCATAGCAGAACGCAGAGGTCCACCAAATGGCAGTGCACAGCGCAAAAGTCAAAGCTAACCTATCCTAACATAACCACTCGTCACAATAACAAACGTAACATGACGCAAACCAACGCGCTGAGACCATCTTTCCTGTCCTCCCATGGCCAAGCATACTATAGTAGTGCACAGTGGAGCGCAGAAATCAACCGAGTAACAGCGTGCAGCACAAAACGCGAAGTTACACCTACCGAACATATCCATACGTAACGTAGCCAAACGAAAACGTGCTCAAACTAGCGACCCGCGACTGCCATTGCAGTCCCCCCAGAGCCAAACAGAATATACTAGATCACAGTAGAGCCCAGATATCCACTGAAATGCAGTGTTTAGTACATAAGACATATATATATATACTATCCAAACTTAACCAATTTTAACAAAACCAAACGTAACATAAATCTACCTAATTTGACGCGACCTCTATTTCTGTTATCCTCAGAGCCGATCAGAATGTAGTAGAGAAGAGCGGGGCTCTGAAATCGATAGAGCTGCGAGGCGTAGAACGGAAAAGTCAAAGCTATCCAGAACAAACGCATACCAACTTGACTTAGCGAACGTAGCCTAACTCAACATACCCTGACGCGGCCAGTACTGCTGGCCTCGCCAGGGCCAAGCAGAATACAGTAAACCACATTAGAGCGCAGGAACCCACCGAATAGCGGCCCTATTCTGCTCGGCACTGGGCAGGTCAGGATATCGGTCGCGGCACGTTATGTTGAGTTAGGCTTCGTTCCGTTAAGTTATGTTGGCTTTGGTTAGGTTTGAATATCTTCAATTTTTCTGCTATACACTGCAATACTATGGATTTCTGCGCTCTACCATTCTCTGTTATGCTTTGCATTTCTCTGCGTAGGACAGCAATACTGGCCGCGGCACGTTAGGCTGAATTAAATTACGCTCGGTTAGGTTAGGTTACGTTGGGTCAGTTTAGGACTGCTTTGACATATGTGCCCAACACAGATGGTCTATTGACTACTGTGCTCTACCGTTCTCTATCATATTCCGCTTGTCTCTGGGGGCGCCAGCTGTAGCAGCCGCGGAACGTTAGGTTGAGTTTCGTTACGTTTGGTTAGGTTTTGTTAGGGTAGGTTTTGTCTGGATGTCATCGACTTGTTTGCTATTCACTGCAATGCGGCCGGTTTCTACGCTCTACTGCTCCCTAGTACACTCTGCTTGCATTTGCGGAGGCCAGCAATAGTGGCCTCGGGTCGTTGGATTGATTTAGGATACGTTTGCTTAGGTTACGTTAGACATGGTTAGGTCTGCATAGCTTTGACCTTCGAGGAATACATTGCTATCCGGCGTATTTCAGCAAGCTACTGTGCTCCACTGTATTCTGCTTGGCCTGGGGCGTCCAGCAATAGTGGCCTAGGTACGTTACGCTGAGTTATTCTCCGAACGGTTATGTTTGGTTGGTTTTCGTTTGGCTAGGATGTCTTTCGCTTTGTGGTATACACTGCTATTCGGTTGGTTTCTGCGTTCCACACTGCTCTGGTATAATCTGCCTGGTGCCCGCTGGAACAGAAATCGTGGTCCTGGCACGTCACGTTGCGACAGGTTACGTGTGGTATTATTATGTCAGGATATGCGTGCTTTGTATAGCTTTCAGTTTTGTGCTTCAAACTGCTATTCGGGGGATTTCTGCGCTCTTCCTTGCTCTACTATACTATGCTAGACAGTGCGGAGGCCAGAAATACCTGTCGCAGTGAGTTCGGTTCGGTTATGTTACATTTGTTTAGGTTACGATTGGTTAGGTTATGAGAGGATACCTTTCACCTTTGTGCTGTGCCCTCTTACTCGGTGGATTTCATCGCTCTAAAGTGATCTCGTATACTCTGCTCGTCTCTGGGGAGGACAGGAATAGTTGTCGATGCACAGTAGCTTGAGTCTGTTTACATTTGTCTACGTTAGCTTAGGTAATGATAAGGGAAGTTAGCTTCGACTCTTGTGCCATGCACAGCTATTCGGTGGATTTCTGCGCTCCACTGTGCTCTAACATGCTCTGCATGTCTCTGAGGAGGCCATCAATAGTGGTCCCGACACGCTCGGTTCATTTAGGGTACCTTCGGTTTGGTTACTTTAGTTTGGGTTAGGTTTGCGTAGCTCTGACTTTCGTGGTGTACGCTGACGGTCGGTGGATTTTTGCGCTCTGCTGTGCTCCGGTACGTTCTACTTGGCACTGGTGGGGCCAGCAACTGTTGTCTCGTCTCGTTAGGTTTAGTTATTCTCCGTTCGGTTAGGTTAGGTTAGGTCATGTAAGGTTAGGATATCATTGACGATTGCGCTATACGCTGCTCCTTGGAGGCCTCATGCGCTCGGCTGTGCTCTATGATATTATGGCTGGCTATGTGGAGGTCAGCCTTAGTTGTCTAGGCACGTTAGTTTGGGTCAGGATACATTCGCTTATGTCACGTTTGTCTAGGTTAGGCTAGGATGGCATTGACTTTTGTGCTGTACACTGCTTTTCGGTGGATCTCTGCGCTCTGCTGTGCTCTAATGTGCTCTGCGTGTCGCTTGGGAGGCCAGCAATCGTGGTCTCGGCAGGTCAGAATGAGTTAGGCAACGTTTGGTTAGGCTATGTTTGTTTGTGTTAGCTTTGCGTAGCTTTGGCTTTCGTGGCATACACTGCTATTCGGTGGATTTTAGCGCCCTGCTATGCTCTGCTGGAATCTGTGAAGTCCTGCAATAGCACGCGCGCCTCCTTAGGTTGTGGTATGTCACGCTTGCGCACGATACGGTTGGTGATGTTTGTGTATGTTAGCTTTGTCTTTTGTGATATACACACTTATTCGGATAATTTTTGCGCCCTACTGCGCTCTACCATATTCCGCTTGTCTCTGGGGACGCCAGAGAACAGAACCAAAGAGCAGTGTATAGCACGAAGGTCATAGATATCCTAACATAACCTGTCCAAACCTAACCAAACCGAACGTTGTATATATAAACCTAACGCGACGAGACCGCCATTGCTGCCATCCCCAGAGCCAAGCAGAACATATTAGAGCACAGTATGGCGCAAAAATCCGTCATACAGCAGCGTATAGCACAAAAGTCGAAGCAACCCTATACTAACGGTGCCAAACGTAAAAGAGCTAAAAGTAACATAACCCAACCTCACATGCTGCGACCACTATTACTGTCCACACGAGAACCAAGCATTGTGTGATAGGCCACTGCAGAGCGCAGAAGCCCATAGAAGAGCTGCGTGTAGCACTATGATCAAATATATACTAACTTAAACTAACGTAACCTAACGTAACATGTCTCAACCTTACGTGACGTGACCACTATTGCTATCCTTCTCATATCCAAGCAGAACATACTAGAGGAGAGTAGGCTGCAGAAATCCATAGAACCGCACCGTACAGCACAAGAGTCAACGCTACACAAACCTAACCGAAGCTAACATAACCTAACCAAACGCAGCCAAGCGCAACATAATGTGCCTCTACCGCTATTGCAGTCGTAGCCAGGGCCAAGCAGATTACAGTAGAGCACAGTAGAGTGCAAAAATCCACCGAATTGCAGTGTTTAGCAGAAAAGTCAGATCTACCCTGTCCTAACCTAACCAGACATAACATAAACGAATCTAACCTAACTCAACCTAACGTGACGAGACCACTATTGCTGGCCTCCCCAGAGCCAAGAGGAGAATAATGGAGCACAGTGAATTGCAGATATCCGCCGAACAGCAGTGTATAGCACAAAAGTCAAAACTAACGTATCCCATCCCAACCAAATGTAACACATCCAACCGTAACATAACTCAATCTAACGCTCCAAGACCACAATTTCTGGCCTCCTCATGGCCAAGCAGAACTTACTGCAGCACAGTTGAGCGCAGAAATCAACCACATTGCAATGTATAACGCAAAAGTCAGAGATATCCAGGCGAAACGTAACCTAGCGTAACGTAATATGAACTATCGTGCTGCCGCCACCATTGCTGCCGCTCCCAGAGGCAAGCAGGTTGCGATAGACCACAGTAGAATGCAGAAGTGCATAGGAAAGCAGTGTTGAGCACGAAAGTCAAAGACATCCTTACCCAACCCAAACTAACCTAACCTAACCAAACGTAATCTAACTTAATCTAACGTGCCGAGAACATTATGGCTGGCCTTCGAAGGGTCAAGCAGAGCATAATAGGAGAGAACAGAGTGCAGAAGTTCACCGCATTGCAGTGTTCTGCACAAAAGTCGAAGGTACCCTAACCCAACCAAACGTAACCCAGGCCAAACTAACGCGCGGCGGCCACAATTTCTGGAAGCCACAGAGCAAAGCGGAGCACATTAGATCTCAGTAGAGCGCAGAAATCCACTGAATAGCAGTGCACAGCACAAAAGTCGAAGCTATCCAAGCCTAACCTAAGCAACTGTTACACAACCGAACGTAACATAACGCGACCTAACGTGCATGGAACACAATTGCTGACCTCTCCAGAGCCAAGCAGGATATATTAGAGCACAGTAAAGCTCAAAAATCGGCTGCACCGCAGTGTAAAACAGAAATGTCGGAGACATCATAACCTAACCTGACCTAACCTAACATAACTGATCGTAACATAACTCAACATATCTTGCCAGGACAACTGCTACTGGCCTTCCCAGATCCAAGCAGGTAATATCAGGGAGCAGTAGAGCGCAAAAATCCGCCAAATAGCAGTGCTTATCACAACTGGCCTTCCCAGAGCCAAGCAGGTAATATCAGGGAGCAGTAGAGCGCAAAAATCCGCCAAATAGCAGTGCTTATCACAAAAGTCAAAGACATCGTAACCAGACCTAGCCTAACATAACATAATCAAACGTAGCATAGCTAAAGCTGTCTAGCAGGCACCGCCATTGCTAGCCTCCCCAGAGAGAAGCAGTATTCATTACAGCATTTTAGAGCGCAGGAATTACCCGAATATCAGTGCACAACGCGAGACAAACGTACCCTGGCGCAACATAACCTATCATAACCTAACCAAATGCAACGAAACCAATCATAACGTGCCGCGACCACTGCTGCTGGCGCACCCAGAGGCAAGCGGAATATGATACAGCACACTAGAGTGCAGAAGTCTATATGATTGCAGTGCTGATCCCAGAAGTCTAGGATATCCAAACCTAGTGAAACCTAGCCTGACCTAACCAAATGCAGTCTGGCTCAGCCTGACGTACCGCGACCAGTATTGCTAACCTCGACAGAGCTATGCATAGCATGTTAGAGGAGAGTTGAGGGCAGAAATCCATAGAATAGCAGTGTGTACAGGAAAAGTCAAAGCTATCCAAGCCTATCCGGAGCTAGATTAACCCATCCAAACATAGCTGGTTTCAACCTAGCGTGCCGAGACCACTATTACTTGCCTCCCCAGAGCCAAACGGAATATATATGAGAACAGCAGGTAGCAGAAATCAACCGCAATGCAGTGCACAACTCAAAAGTTAAATATACCCTAACCTAACCCAAACAAATCTAACCCAAACGAACGTCGCATAACCCAGCCCAACGCGCCGCGGGCATATTTCTGTCCTTCCCAGGGCAAATCAGAGCACATTAGGTCACAGTAGGGCGCAAAAATCCCTGTCACAGGAGTGTGTAGTACAAGAATCAAATCTGCCTTAGCCTAACCTAACCAAATATAGCATAACCGAACGCAACCTAACTAAACCTAACGTGTACTGACCGCTATTGCTGAACTTCTCAGAGACAAGCAGAATGTACCAGAGCACAGTAGAGCGAAGAATTCCTCCGCAATGCATTGGATAGCAGGGAAGTCAAAGATATACTACCCTAACCCGACAAAACCCAACCGAACCAAACGTAGACTATCGCGACACAACGTGCCGTGGCTACTAAGGCAGTCTTCCCATAGATAAGCTGAACATATTAGAGCACAGTAGAGAGCAGAAAGCGGCCGAACATTAGTGTATAAGTGGTAAGTTTGAGCTACACTCTCCTAACCTAACAAATCATAATGTTGCAGAACGAAACCTAACTCAACCTAACTTGTCGCGACCACTATTTCTGGCCTCCACAGAGTCAAGCATGGTCAAGTAAAGCACAGCAGAGCGCAGAGGCCCACGAATAACATTGTAAACCTCGAAAGCCAAAGCTGCCAGTCCTAAACTAAGCTACCGTAAACTAACCAACCGTAGCCTAACACATACTAATCTGCCGAGACCACATTTTCTGGCTTTCCCAGAGCAAATCAGAACATATTAGAGCACTGTGGATCGCAGAGATATACCACAAGGAAGTGTACAGCTCAATAGTCGTGCCATCCTATCCATACCTTACGTAATCGAACAAAACCGAACGTCGAATAAAAAAACATTACGAGCCTACGCCACTATTCCAGTCATCCGCAGAGAAAAGCATAACATATTAAAGCACAGTAGAGCACAGGAATCCACTGGATAGCTGTGTACAGCACAAATGTCAGAGCCACCCTGTCCAAACGTAACCAAACCTTAGCTAACCAGGCGTACTATATATCAGACTATCGTGCAAAGACCATAATTTCTGGCACCCCAGAGGCCGCCAGAGTATTGTAGAGCAATGAAGAGCGCCGTAATTCACCGAAGAGCAACTAATAGCACAAAAGTCAAGGCTAACCTGTCCTAACCAAGCCAAACGTATGATAACTAAACGTTACACACCCCAAATTAACGTGCCGCCACCACTGCTGCTGGCGCACTCAGAGACAAGCAGAATGAAGTAGAGCACAGTAGATTGCAGAGGTCCATAGGACAGCAGAGTTGAGCACAGGTGTAAAAAATATCCTAACCTAACTCAAACAAATCTAACCTAACCAAACGCGGGCTGAATAAACCTAACGCGCTCAGGCCAACATTGTTGGCCACCCCAGAGACAAGCAAAACATATTACGGTAGAGTAAATGGTAGAAATCCTGCGCACAGCAGTGTATAGCACATAAGTAGAAGCAATCCTATACTAACTTAACTGAACGTAACCCAGCCATCCGTAATGTAACTTAACCTAACGCGCCGAGACCACTATTTCTGGTCTTCCCAGAGCGAAGCTGTACACATTAGCGCATAGTGGAGCGCCGAAATCCGCCAAACAGCAGTGTACAGCAGAAAAGATAGAGCTATCCCCTCCTAACCTGTTCTCACCTAACATAGTCAAACGTAGCCTAACTCAACATAACGGGACGAGACGATTATAGCCGGCGTTTCCAAAGCCACGCTTAATATGTTAGATCACAGTACAGCGCAGAAATCTATGCGAGCAGGGGTACACAGCAGAAAAGATAGAGATATCCTCTCCTATCCTGAACAATAATAACGTAACAAAACGTGCCTTAACACAACCTACCGCGCCGCGACCACTATTACTGGCCTCACGAGAGCCAAGCAGAGTATGATAAAGCACTGTAGAGCGTAGAAGCCCATAGAACAGCTTTGTGAAGCACAAAAGTCAAAGCCAACCTCACCCAACACAACGGAGCCTAAAGTAACCAAACGTATCCTGCCTCAACCTATCGTGACGCGACCACTGTTGCTGGCCCCCTCAGGGTCAAGCAGAAAACAATAGATCAGAGTAAGGCGCAGAGATCCCCAGAATTGCAACGTACGGCTGAAGAGTCAAAGCTATCCTACAACCTAACCCATGACAACATAACCTATGCAACCGTAACCTAACCCAGACCGACGCACGGCGGCCAAGAATTCCAACCTCCCCACAGCATTGCAGTGCATACTAGAGGACAGTGGAGCGCAGAAATCCACCGAATAGCGGTGAACATCACAAGGGTCATAGCTATCCTAGCCCAACCAATCCAAGCACAGCATAACCAAGCGTACACGTCTCAATATCACGTGCCTACAACAATGTTGCTAGCCTCCCAAGAGCGAAGGAGAATGTACTAGAGCTGACTAGTTTTTCCGAGATCCGCCGCATTCCAGTGAAAGGCACAAAATTCAAAGATATCCTAACCTAATATGTCCTACCCATACCTAACCAAACGGAGCCGAGCACAAAATAACTCGTTGCGACCACTGTTGCTGGCACTCCCAGAGTCTAGCTGAACATATTAGAGCGCAGTAGAGCGCTGAAGTCCACCGAACAGCAGTGCATAGCACAAAAGTCAAAGCAACCCTATCCGTACTTTACCAAACCTATCATAACAAGCCGTAATATGAATAAGAATAACGAGACGAAACGTCTATTTCTGGCCTCCTCAGAGGCAAGCAGTACATATTAGGGCACTGTAAAGCGCAGAAATATAACGAGAAGCATTTTAAGCACAAAAGTCTGCGATATCCTGACCAAACATTTACCAAACAGGAATAACCAAACGGAACTTAACTCTGCCTATCCTGCAACGAACACTATTGCTGGCGTCCACAGAGCCCATAAGAACATATTAGAGCACAGTAGAGCACAGGAATCCACCGAATAGCATTGCGTAAGGCAAAAGTCAAAGCTATCCTTTCCCAACCTACCCAAACGTTCCATAAGCAAACGTAGCCTAACTCAAACTAACGTGCCAAGACTATTATTGCCAGCCTCTGCAGTGCCAAGCAGAATATGCTTGAGCACGGTAGAGCTCAGAAATCAACATCAATGCTGTTGATATCGTAAATGTCGAGGAAATCCTCATTGATTTTAGTGATATACACAGACATCCGGTGGATTTCTGCGCACCACATTGCTCCACTCTACTCTGCTCGTCTATGCGGAGGCCAGAAATAGTGATCTCGGAACGTTAGTTCCAGATAGGCTACGTTCGCTTAGATAACGTTAGTCAGGGTTAGGTTTGGATAGCTTTGACTTACGTGGTGTACACTGCTTTTCGGTGGATTTCTGCTCTCCACTGTGTTCTAGTGTGTTCCAGTAGGCTCTGGGGAGGGCAGTAATAGTGTTCCCGGCACGTTAGGTTGAGATCGGGTACGTACGGATGTGCTACGTTTGGTTAAGTTAGGAGAGGGTACCTTTGACTTGTGTGCTCTACACCGCTATTCGGTGGATTTCTTCGCTCTACATTCCTCCAATATGTTCTGCTTGGCTCTGTGGAGGCCTGCAGTTGGGGTATTGGCACGTGTGTTCCAGATATATGACGGTCGGTTATGTTACGTTTGCTTAGGTTATGATAGGTTTGCGTTGGCACACATGCTGCACACCGATATATGGTGGGCATGTGCGCTCTACCGTGCTCTAGTATATTCTGCTCGACTCTGGGGTGGTCAGCAACTGCGGTCGTGGCGCGATACTTTGAGATAGTCTACGCTTACATATGTTACGTTTGGATAGGTTAGGAGAGTGTAGCATATACTTTTGCGATATACACTGCCATCCGGCGGATTCTTGCGCTCTACATTGCTCTACTATACCTTACTCCACTCTGAGGAGGCCAGCAGTAGGGGTCGCGGCGCGAAAGGTTCTGTTTTGTTACGTTCGGGTAGGTTAGGTTGGATTAGGTTTAATCAAGATTGTTTTGACTTTTGTGCTACACACTGCAATTCGGTCGACACCTGCCCTCTGCATTGGTATGCTAGAATCTGGTTTTCTCCTGGGAGGACAACAGTAGTGGCCGTGGAACGTCAGTTTGGGTTACGTTATGTTGGCTTATGTTAAGCTTTGATATGTTTGGATAGGGTAACTTTGACTTTTGCGATGTGTACTGTTATTCGGTGGATTTCTGCGTATACTGTGCTCTAATATGCTCCGATTGGAGCTTGGGATGCAAGCAATAGTAGTCTTGGCACGCTAGGTTGTGTTAGGCTGCGTTTGATTAGGTTTCGTTTGGATAGGTTAGGAAAGTATAAGTTTGTCGTTTGTGCTATACGCTCCTGTTCAGTGAATATCTGCTCTCTACGTTGCAGTACTATACTCTGCTCGACACTCGGGAGGCCAGCAATAGTGGACACACCACGTTCGGTTGAGTTAGATTACGCTCTGTCGGGCTACGTTACATTGTGTTAGGTTACGATAGCATAGACTTTTGTGCTACAGATTGCTATCCTATGGATTCCTGCGCTCTTCTGTGCGCTATCACACTCTGCATGTCCCGTGGACGCCAGGAATAGTGCTTTCGGCAGGTTAGGTTGAGCTATGTTACATTTAGTTGTGTTAGGTTTGGTTAGATTTGGTTATGACAGATTTGACTTTTTTGGTATGCACTGCTTTTCGGTGACTTTGTGCGCTATACTGCGCTGTAATTTGCACTGCTTGGCCGGGGTAGAGGTGGAGCAGTAGTGGTCACGGCATTTTGTATGGTGTTATGCTGTGTACGGTTAGTTTACGTTTGGTTATGATAGTACAGGACAGCTTCGACTTTTGAGCTATAAACTGCTATTTGGTGGGTTTCTGCACTTTACTGTGCTCTAATATGCCCTGCTCGGCGCTATCAAAGCCAGCAATGGTGGTCTCGGTGCGTTAGGTTAAGTTAGGCGTCGTTTGGCTAGGTCAGGTTATGTCATGTTAGGTCAGTGTATCTTTGCCTTTTGTGCTTTGCACTTCAGTGCTGCAGATTTCTGCGCTGCCCTGTGCACTTGCATATTCCGCTTGGCTCTGTGGAGGCCAGCAGTAGTGGTCTCGGTACGCTAAGCCTGGGTATGCTACGTTTCGTTATGCTAGGTTACCTTGGGATATGTTAGAATATCCTTGACTTTTCCGCTGTTCATTGCCATTCTATGGACTTCTGCTCCCTACAGTCCTCCAATATGTTCTGCTTGGAAATTGCGTGACCTGCAATGGTGGGCTCGGCTCGTTAGGTTTATTGAGTTCACGTTTGGTTTGTTTAGGGTAAGTTAGGTTAGGTCATGATTTCTTTGAATTCTGTGCAATACACAGCTATTCGGTGGGCTTCCACGCTCCACTGTGCTCTAGTATATTCATCTCGGCTATAGGGAGGCCAGCAGCAGCGGTCTCGGCACGTAAGGCAGAGTTATTCTTCGTCCTGTTATGCTACGCTTGGTTAGGTTGGGATAGGATAGCTCCGACTTTTGTGCCACGCTCTGCTATTCGGTGGATTTCTGCTCTCTGCAATGCTCTAAT
Source organism: Eufriesea mexicana (assembly GCF_001483705.2). Lineage (NCBI taxonomy): Eukaryota > Metazoa > Arthropoda > Insecta > Hymenoptera > Apidae > Eufriesea > Eufriesea mexicana. The sequence goes on from NW_016912860.1 coordinate 18,012, forward strand.
ATACTCTCCTCGACTCTCGGGGCGCCAGCAATAGCGGTCGTGGCACGTCTCGTGGAGCAATGTTACGTTTGGTTATGTTAGGTAAGGTTAAGTTTGGTTAGGATAGCCTTCACCTTCGTGCTGTGTGCAGTTATTCGATGATATCCTGCACTCTGCAATGCTTTAAGATGCGAGGCTTTGATCTGGGTGAGACAGAAATATTGGCCGTGGTACGAGAGGTACAGTTACGTTACGTTTGGTTAGGTTATGTTGGCATTCGTTAGGTTTGGATATCTTCAACCTTTCAGCTTCTCACTGCCCTTCTATTGATTTCTGCGCTCCACTCTCCGCTAATACGCACTGCTTAACAATGGGGAGGCCAGCAATAGTGGTCTAGGCAAGTTAGGTTTTGTTATGTCACGTTTGGTTATATTACGTTTGGTAACGACATTGGCATTGGTCTCGTCACGTTAGTCTGTGTTAGGTTGCGTTTGGTTATGTTACGTTTGGTTAGGTTAGGACAGGACAGCTTTGACTTTTGTGCTATACACAGCTATTCGGTGGATTCGTGTGCTCTCCATTGCTCTACTATACTTTGCTCCACTCTGGGGATGCTAGCAATAGCTTTTGAGGCACGATAGGTTGAGTTACATTACGGTCGCCATGTTAGGTTAGGCTATGTTTGGTTAGGATGGCTTTGACTTTTGTGTTACACACTGCTATTCGGTGGATGGCTGCGCTCTAGAGTGCTCTAATAATTTCTGCTCGGCTCTACGGAGGCCACCAATAGTGGCCCCGACCAGGTACGCTGTATCTCTCTACGTTTTGTTAGGTTATGATTCACTGGGTTACGTTTGCATAGATCTGGTTTTCGTGGTATGCACTGTTATTCGGTGGATCTCCGCTATCTACTTGGCTCCACTATACTCTGCTTTACTATTCGAAGGCCAGCAATAGTGGTCGCGGCGTGTCAGGATCAGTAAGTTTACGCACGATGAGGCTGCGTTGGGGTAGTTTATGTCACGACATTTCTGACTTCTGTGCTGTACACTGTAATTTGTCGGCCTTCTGCGTCATTCCGCGCTCAAGTACATTCTGCTTGGCTCTGGGGAGGCACGCAATAGTGGTCTCGGCACGTTTGTTTGTGTTGCGTTACGCTCTGTTTGTTTGGGGTAGGGCATGTGTGGTCAGGATGGCTTCGACGTTTGTGCTATACACTGCTATTTGGTGGGTTTCTTCGCTCTACTCTGCCCTAGAGCATTCTGCATGGCTATTGGGAAGCCAGCGATATTGTTCGCGGCACTTTACGTTTAGATAGGCTACGTTCGGTTAGGTTAGGTTAAGACAGCTTAGGACACGTTATCTTCGACTTTGGGCTATACACTGCAGTGGGGTGGATTAATGCACCCTACACTGTTCTAGCATATTCTGCTTGGCTCTCCGCAGGCCTGCAATAGCTGCCTCGGCACGTTACGTTAAGTTAGGTTGCGTTTGGTTATATTATGTTTGGACATGTAAGGTTACTTTTGAGCTATGCACTGTTGATCGGTGTATTTCTACACTCTAGGTTGCTCTACTATACTCTGCTCGACTCTGGGGAGTCCATTAATGGTGGTCTCGGCACGTTAGGTCGAGTTAGGCTACGTTCGTTGAGGTTATGGTAGTTCGGGCTACGTCCGGATATCTTAGGCATATGTGCTCAACACTGACATCATATGGATTTCTGTGGTCTACTGTGCTCTAGCATGCTCTGCTTTGCTCTGGTGAAGACAGTAATAGTGGTCTCGGCACGACAGGATGAGGTAGGATATGTTTGGATATGCTACGTTAGCTTTGGTTAGGTTTGGAAAACTTCGACTTTTCTGCTATTCACTGCGGCTATATGGACTTCTGAGATCTACTCCCCTCCATTATGCTCTGCTTTGCTCTGGCGAGGCCAGCAATGGTGGTCTCGGCACGTTTGGTTGAGACAGGTTACGTTTGGTTCTGTTAGGTTAGGGTAAGTTTGCTTAAGATTGCTATGACTTTTCTGCCATAATCTGCTATTCGGTCGATATTTACGCTCTGCGTTGGTGTTAGATTAAGTTCGGTAGGGATTGCTTCGACTTATCTGCTACACGCTGCTATCCGTTCGATATATGCGTGCTGCGTTGGTCTTCTAGCATACGCATCTCTCTGGGGAGGTCAGCAATAGTGGGCTGGGCGCATCATGTTTAGTTGCGATACGTTCGGTTATGTTCGGTAAAGATTGGTTTGGTTAGGTTATCTTTGACTTTTCTGCTATGAGCTGTAATGCGATTGATTTCTGCTCTCTTCACTCCTGTAATATGTTCTGCTTGGCTCCGTGTAGGACAGCAATGGTATTCTCGGCACGTTATGTTTTGTTAGGCTACGTTCGGCTTGGTAAGGTTAGGACAGGTTAGGTCAGGACATCTTTGTCTTTCGTGCTACACATTCCTATGCCGTGGATTAATGCGCTCTATTGCGATCTAGTATATACTGTTGGGCTCTGTGGATGAAGCAATAGTGGTTGCGGCACGTTAGGTTGAGTTATGTTATGTTTGGCTTTGTCATGTTTGGATACGTTTGGTTGCGGTAGCTTTGACTCTTGTGATACAAACTGCTATTCGGACGATTTCAGCGTCCTAGATTGCGCTGCTGCAATCTGCTTAGCTCTCGTGATGCCAGCAACAGCGATCGTGGAACGTCTGGTTGCGCTGCTCATGGTCCGCTAATGTTACGTTTGCATATGCTAGGACAGTGTAGCTTTGACTTTTGACCGCGTTCTAATATCCTCTGCTTTGATCTGTGAATGCCAGGAATTGTGCCCGCGGCGCGTAACTATGTGTTAGGTTACGTATGGTTAGGTTAGGTTTGTTAGGATTGGTTAGGACGTTCTTGGATTTCGTGCCGTACAATGCCATTCTATGGCCTCTGCGCTCTATTCTCCTCTAATATGTTCTGCTTGGCTCTGGGAAGGGCAGCAATAGTGGTCTCGGCACGTGGTGATGTGTTAGTCTACATTTGGTTGCGTTACGCTCGGTCAGGTTAGGATAGGGTAGCTTCGACTCTTGTGCTATGCACTGCGATTCTGTGGATTTCTGCGCTCTATTCTCCTTTGATATGTTCTGCTTGGCTCTGGGGGGCCTGCGATAGTGGTCATGGCACAATAGTATGAGTTAGGTCACGTTTGGTTATGTGACCATTGGCCAGGCTAGGACAGGGTAGCTTGGACTTTAGGGCTATAGTCTGCTATTTGCTGGATTTCTGCACCCTACGGAGCTCCAATGGCTTCAGTCTGTCTCTGGGAAAGCCAGCAATAGTGGTCTCGGCTCGTTACTTTGACACATATTGCGTTCGGTTAGGCTTTCTTAGGGTAAGTTTGGTTATGATAGCTTTAACTTCCGTCCTGTACCCTGATATATGGTGGGTTTCTGCGCTCTATTGAGCTCTAGTGTGTCCTGTCTGGCTCTGTGCAGAGCAGCAATAGCTGTCTCGGCAGTTTAGGCTGAGTTAGGCTATGCGTGGCTATGTTCCGTAGATTTGTGTTAAGTTCGGTTAGCATTGACTTTTCTGACATACCCTTCGATTCTATGGACGTCTGCGCTTTACTCTCCACTAATATGTTCTGCTCGGGTCCGGGAAGGCCAGCAATAGAGGTCGCGGCACGTTAGTTTGAGTTAGGTTACGTTTGGTTAGGTAAGGTTAGTCCAGGTTGGGTTGGGATATCCTCGAATTTTGTAGCGTATGCTGCTATTCGGTGGATTTCTGCGCTATACATTGCTCTACTAAATCCTGATCGACTCTGCGGATGCGAGCAATAGCGGTCGAGGCAAATTGGTTTGCGTTAGGTTACGTTTGGTTTGGTTATGTTAGGTTAAGTTTTGCTAGGATAGCATTGACTTTCGTGCTATAAATTGTCATTCGTTGTATTTCTATGGTCTACTATGCTCTACTACATTCTGCTTGGCTATGTGGCTGCCAGGAGCTGGGGTAGCTGCACGCTATGTTGAGTTCTGCCACGTTTGGTTAGGTTAGGCGAGGCCAGGTTAAGCTTTGGTCTCTACGGCTTTTGTGCCGTTCGCTGCAGTGCGGTGGATTTCTGCGCTCTAGTGTACTCTAGTACAATCTACTTGTCTCTGTGGAGACCAGCAGTTGTGTTCTAGTCATGTTAGGTTAGGTTTGGCTACGTTTGCATGTGTTACGATTGGCCAGGTTAGGATAGGCTACTTTGACTATTGTGCTATTCACTGCAGGTCGTAGGAGTTCTGTGCTCTAATGTGCTCTAATACGCCCTGCTCTGCACTAGGAGGACAGCAATATTGGTCTCGTTACGTTATGCTCTGTTGCACTACGTTTGGATGAGTTAGGTTGGGCAATATGAGGTCAGGATGCGTTTGACCCTGTACTAAACACTGCAATGCGATGGATTTCTGCGTTCTGCTGTGCTCTGGCCTCTTTTTCGCGTCTCTGTGGAGGCCAGCAAGAGCGGCCTCGGCACGTTAGTTTGAGCTGTGCTACGTTCGGTTATGTTACGTTTGGGAGGTTAGTGTATGGTAGTTCATGCTTTTGTGCTATACACAACTATACGCGGGTTTCTGCGGTCCACTTTTTCCTAATACCTACTGCCTGCCTCTGTGGAGACCAGATATACCGATATCGGCACGTTAGGATGGGTTAGGTTACGTTCGGTTAGGTTATGTTATGTCAATTTGGTTTGGGATAGCATTGACTTACGTACTACTCGCCGCTATTCGGTGAGTTTCTGTGATCTCCTATGCTCTGCGACAGTATGCTTGACTCAGGGAAGGTCAGGAACAGTGGCCGCCGCACGTTACCTTGAGCTATGCTGCGTTCGGTTAGGTTACGTTAGGTCAGTTTATGTTAATATAACTTCGGCTTTCGTGCTACATACTGCTATCCGGGGGATATCTGCGCTCTACATCGCTGTACTATACCCTGCTCGACCCCGTGGATGCTAGCAATAGCGGTCGCGGCACGTTAGATTGTGTCTGCTTACGTTTGGCTTGGTTAGGTGAGTTTAAGTTTGGTTGGGATAACTTTGACTTTCGTGCTAAACTCAGCTATTCCGTGTATTTCTGTGACGTACTGTGCTCTACTACGTTCTTGTTGGCTATGGGATGGCCAGGAACAGTGATCCCCGCACGTTATATTGAGCTATTCTACGCTTGGTTGGTTTATATTATGTCAGGCTATGATAGGATACCTGCGGCTTTCGTGCTATTCACTGCAATGCGGTGGATATCTGCGCACTACTGTGCTCTAGAATACTCTGCTTGTCTCTGTGGAGGGCAGAAATGAAGACCTCGTCATGTTAGGCTGATGTAAGGTACTTTTGTGTATGTTACGTTTGGCTAGGATAGGACAGGCAACATAGTTTTCTGTGCTGTTCACTGCTACTCGGTGGATTCTGCGCTCTAATGTGCTCTAGTGTGCTCTGCTTGGCTATGAGGATTCCAGCAATATTGGTCTCGTCGCGTTATGTCAAGTTACACTACCTTCGGTTGGTTAGGCAATGTCAGGTTGGGTCAGAATATGTTTGACCACTTTGATGCAAACTGCAATACGGTGGATTCCTGCTATCTGCGGTGCTCTAGTATATTCTGATTGGCTCCGCGGGGGCCAGCAATTGTGGTCTCGTTATGTTAGGCTTAGTTAAGTTACGTTTGCATATGTCACGTTTGGATAGGTTAGGATAGCCTATCTTTATTTTTGTGCTGTACACCGCTATTCGTTGTATTTCTGCACTGTGATATGCTGTAATATGCTGTAATATGCTCTGCCTGGCTCCACAGAGGCCATAAATAGTAGTCGCGGCACTACATTTTGAGTTAGGCTACGTTTGGTTAGGTTAGGTTAGGCCATGTTTCGTTAGGATATCTTCTGCTTCTGCGATATACAATGCAATGCTGTGTATTTCTGCGCGCCGCTGTGCTCTAGTATATACTGCATGGCTCTGGGGGTCCTGCAATAGTGGTCGCGGCACGTCATGCTGACTTTGAGTTCGTTCGGTTTGGTTAAGTTGGGTCATGTTGGGTTATGGTATCTTTGACTCTTGCGCTATACAGTGCAATGTGGGGGACTTCTGCGCTCTACTGTGCTCTAATCTATTCTGCTTGGCACTGGGGAGGCCAGCAGTAGTCTCCTCGGCACGACAGTATGAGTTATGTTACGTTCGGTTGTTACGTTTGGTTAGGTTAGGATACGATAGCCTTGACTTTTGTGTTGTGCGTTGCTATTAGACGGATTTCTGCATTATGCTGTGCTATAATATGTTCTGCTTGGCTCTGTGGAGTCCAGAAATAATGGTTGTGGGTCGTTACGTTGTGTTAGGCTACGTTTTGTTGTGTTACGATTGGCTATGCTAGGGTAGGAGAGCCTTCTGCAGTGCAATTGGGCTGACATGTGCTAACTACTCTGCTATAGTATACTCTGCTTGTGTTTGTGGAGGTCTGAAATAAATGCCGCATCATGTTAGGTTTAGTTAGGTTACGTCTGGATATGTTAAGTCCGTTTAGGTTAGGACAAGCTACAATGACTTGTGTGCTATTCACTGCTATTCGGAGGATTTCTGTGCACTAATGTTCTGTAATGTGCTATGCGTGGCTCTTGGGATGCCACCAATTTTGGCTTCGTCACGTTATGCTGAGTTACTCTACGTTCGGATAGGTTAGGTAAGGTCACGTTTTGTCAGGATATGTTTGACGTTTGTGCTACACACTGCAATGCGGTGGATTTCTGCGCTCTACTTTCCTCTAGTATTTCCATCTTGGCTCCGGGAAGATCAGCAATGGTGGCATCGGCAAGTTAGTTTGAGTTAAGTTACGTTCCGTTAGGTTAGATTAGGATGGCTCGATTATTATTTCTTTGACTTTTGTGCTATAAACAGCTATCCGGTGGATTTATTATCCGGTGGAGCTACATTGCTCACTATGCTCTGCTCGTCTGTGGGGTGTCGAGTTATAGTGGCCGCGGCACGTTAGGCTTAGGTATGTTACGATTGGTCATGTCAGATTTGGCTGTATTTGGTTAGGATAGCTTTGACTTTCGTGGTGTACACTGCTATGCGGTGGACTTCTGTGATTTACTGTGCCCTGTTTATTCCGCTTGGCTCTTGGGTGGCCAGCAGCAGTGGAAGCTGCACGCTATGTTGAGCTATTCTGCGTTCGGTTATGTTACGTTTGGCATGGTAGGATATGGTGGTACTGACTTTTGTGCTTTACGCTCCTATCCGCGGACTACTGGGCACTACTGTGTTCTAATATCTTCTGCTTGCCTCCAGGAAGGCCAGCGATAGCGATCTCCGCACTTTAGGTTGAGTAATGTTACGCTTGGTTACGTTAGGTTAGGTCAGCTTAGGTTAGGACATCTTCGCCTTTTGTGCTATACACCGCTATTCGGTGGGTTTCTGCGCTCTTCTGTGCTATAATGTGATCTGCTTTGCTCCGTGGTGGCCAGTAATCGTGGCCTCGGTTGAGTAAATTTGCCTTTCGTTAAGTTACGTTAGGCCATGTTTGGTTAAGATATCTTCAACTTTTGCGCTATACACTGCTATTCGGTGGATTTCTGCACCCTACGTTGCTCTAGGGTACTCTACTCGACTCTGGGGAGTGGCACGATATATTCAGTTATGTCACGATTGGTTAGGTAAGGTTAGGCTACGTTTGGTGAGTATGTCTTCGACTTTCGTGCTATACACTGTTATTCGTTGGATTTCTGTTACCGGCTATTCTCTACTACATTCTGCTTGGGCCTTGGGAGGCCAGGTGCTGTGGTCGCTTCACGTAGCATTGAGATGTGCTACGCTTTGGTATGTTAGGTTAGGTCTGGTTGGAAAGGGTATCTTCGACGTTTGCGCTATTCGCCTCATTACAGTGGATTCCTGGGCTCTATTCTGCTCTGATATGTCCTTCTTGGCTCCGGGGTTGCCAGTAATGTGACTGACAGTACATCAGCTTGAGTTAGGTTACGTTTGTTGGGTTAGACTTGGAGAGCTGGTTAGGATTTCTTTGACATTTTTGCTATGCACTGCCATTCGCAGGATGTCCGCGCCCTACATTGCTCTGACATACTTCGCTCGACCCTAGGGAGGCGAGCAGTAGAGTTCGTGGCACGTTAGTTTGGGTCAGGTTATGTTTGGCTAGGAGAGGTTCTGCTATGCTTGGTTAGGGTTACTTTGGCTTTCGTGCTGCACACTGCTTTTCGGTGGATGTCTGTGTTCTACAGCGCTCTGCAATACTCTGCTCGACTCAGGTGAGGTCCTGGCACGTTAGGTTGGACTATGTTACGGTGGGTTAGTACAGGTCAGGCTGTATTTGGTTAGGATAGCTTCGACTTTCCTTCTATACACAGTTATTCCGTGGATTTCTGTAATTATCTGTGCTCTTCTACATTGTGCTTGGTTCAGGGGAGGCCGGGAACAGTGATCGCGGCCCGTCAATTTGAGATATGCTACGTTCCGTTGAGTTATGTCAGGACATGTAAGGCTTCGATCTCTACGGATTTTGTGTCATTCACTGCAAAACGGTGGATTTTTGCGCACTACTGTACTCTGGTATATTCTGCTAGTACCAGTGGGTGCCAGCAATAGTGGTCTCGCCATGTTAGTTTGAGTTGCGATACGTTTTGATATGTTAGTTTTGACTAGGTTAGGATAGGCTACTTTGTCATTTGTGCTATTCACTGCATTTCGGTGGATTTCTGCGTTCAAATGTGCTTTAGTATGCTCTGCTTTGCCCTGGGAGGCAAGCGATATTGGTCTCGGCACCTTAGGTTGTGTTTGTTTACTTTCGGTTGAGTGAGGTTTGGTTAAGCTCGGCCATGTAGACCTAGACTTTCGTGCCATATACTGCGATTCGGTGTAACACTGCGCAGTAAAGTGCTTCACTATATTATGCTTAACCCTCGGAATTCCTGCAATATTGGACTTGGCACGTTGGGTTGTGTTAGGTTGCGTTCGTTTAGTTCATGTTGGGTTAGTTTCGGTAAGGATAGCATCGACCTTCCTGTTATACACCGCTGTCCGGTGGATTTCAGCGCTCGACATGCGGAGGCCAGCGATAGTGGTCTCAGCAGGTTAGGTTGAGTTATGATACGTTTGGTTAGGTTATGTTATTTCATGGTCGGTCCGGTTATCTTCGACTTTCGAGATATACACTGCTTTTCGGCGGATTTCGGCACTCCACTCGTCTCTACTATATTCTGCTTGGCCCCGTGGAGGTCAGAAATAGTCATGGAACATTATGTTGATTTGGTCTACGCTTGACTATGCTATATAAGGCAATATTTGGTTATGGTGGCCTCGACTTTCGTGGTAAACACTATTACACGGCGGGTTCCCGTGATCTACTGTGCTCTACTGTATTCTGTTTGTCTGTATGGAGTTCAGCAGATGAGGTCGCGGCATACCCTGTTGAGTTATACTACGTTTGGTTAGGATAGGTTAGGTCAGATTATACCAGGATACCTAGAGCCTTATGTTATTCACTCCAATGCGGAGTATTTCTGCGCTCTACCGTGTTCCAATATTTTCTGCCTGGCTCTGGGGAGGCCAGCAATAGTGGTCTCGGCGCGTTAAGTGCACTTAGGCTACGTTTGCATATTGTAATTTGGGTTACGTTAGGACGGGTTATCTTATGCTTTCGTGCCATTCACCGTCATTCGGTGGACCTCTGCGCCCTATTGCGCTCCAATATGTTGTGTTTCACTCTGGGCTCGCCGGTAATGGTGGTATCGGCACATAAGGATAAGTTGCTTTACGTTTCGTTAAGGTAGGATAGGAATGCATGGTTAGGATTTCTCTGACTTTTGCGCCATACACTGCTATTCGGTATATTTGTGCTCCATGCGTTGCTCTGCTATACTCTGCGTGAACCTTGGGAGGCGAGCAATATTGGTCGTGGCACGTTGTTTTGTGTTACATTATGTTTTGTTGTGTTAGGTTGGGCTGAGCTTGGTTAGGATAGCTTTGACTTTCGTGCCATACACAGCCGTTCAGTGCATTTGTGCGATCTACTGTGCCCTACTATGTTATGATTAACCCTGGTAACGCCTCCAATAGTGGCCACGGCACGATACGATGTGGTAGGCTACGATAGGTTTGTTTACGTTGGCTTGGGTTAGGTCTGTAGACACATGACTTTTGTGCCATACACTGCGATTGTATGTATTTGTGCGCTCTACAGTCCTCTAATAAGTCCTTCCCGTCTCTGGTGAGGCCTGCAGTAGTGGTCGTTGTACGATAGCCTGAGTTATGTTACGTTCGTTTGTGCTAAGCTTGGATATATTACGAAAGGATAGCTTTGACTTTTGTGCTACACACTGCCATACATGGATATCTGCCCTCTACTGTGTTCGAATATCTTCTGCTTGACTCTGGCGTGGTCAGCAATAGTGGTCTCGTCGCGTTAGGTTGTGTTTTTGTTGCGTTCGGTTTGGTTACGATATGTCAGGCTCGGTCAGGTGACAGCGGTATCCGCACGATAGGTTGAGTTAGTTTACGTTTCGTTAGGTTAGGTTAGGAAGGCTCGGTTAGAATTTCTTTGACTTTTTTGTTATACACTGCAAATCGTTTGATTTCTGCGCTCCACGTTGCTCTACTATACTCTGCGCGGCTCTGGGGATGAGAGCAGTAGTGGCCGCGCACGTTACTTTGAGTTGTGCCACGTTTGGTTATGTTAGGTTATGGTAGGTTTGGTTAAGTTTGGTTAGGAGAGCTCCGACTTTCGTGCCCTAACGTGCCCTAGTATGCCCAGCATGGCTCTGGGAAGGGCAACAATAGCGGTCCCGCACGTTAGGTTGAGTTACTTTACGCTTGTATGTGTTACGGGCGGTTAGGTTAGGAGAGGGTGGCTTTGACTTTAGTGTTATTGTGCGCTATTTGGTGGATTTCTGTTACGATGCTTTAATATTTTCAGCTTGCGTCTGGGAAGCCCAGCAATAGTGGTCTCGGGCCGTTATGTTGAGTCATGTTACGTTCGGTTAGGTTGGTTCAGGCTAAGTTTGGTCAGGATTGCTCTAACTTATGTGAAGTATATTGCTGTTTGGTGGACTTCTGCGCTCTACTGCGCTCTAGTATGTCCTGCTTTGCTCTGGGGAGGCCAGAAATTGTGGTCTCGGCACGTTACGTTTTGTCAGGCTACGTTTGGTTGGGTTGAGTCAGGTTAAGTTTTGTCAGGATAGATTTGACATTTATGAAGTACACTGCTCTCCGACGGATTTTTGCTTTCTTCTCTGCCCTAGTATGACCTGCTTGTCTCTGTGAAGGCCAGCAATAGCGGTCTCTGCACGTTAGATTGAGTCAGGTTACGATCGGGTAGGTTGGGTCAGGCTAAGTGATGCCTGGATGGCTTTAACTTTTGTGCTGTACGCTGCTATTCTGTAGATTTCTGCGATCTGCTGTGCTCTAGTATGTCCTGTTCAGCTCTGCGGTGGCCAGTAATAGTGGCCGCAGCACTCTCGTTTGAGTTATGTCACGTTTGATTCAGTTACCATTGGTTCGGCTATAAGAGGTTAGCTTCGACTGTAGTGCTATCGTCTGCTGTTAGGTGGATACCAGGGCCATAGAATACTCTAATGCCTTCATCTTGGCTCTGGGGATGCCAGCAATAGTGGCCTCTGCACGTTACATTTTGTCTGTTTACGTTCGGTTATGTTGGGCCATTCTAAGTTTGATAGTGGTAGCTTTAAGTTTTGAGCTGCACACTGCTATTCGTTGGATTTCTGAGCTCTGCTGTGCTCCAGCATGTCCAGCTTGCCTTCGGGCGCGTCAAAAATAGCGGTCTCTGCACGTTAGGTTGAGTTATGTTACGTTTGATTGTTCTACGATTTGTTTGGTTGATTGGGAAAGATGACTTTGGCTTTAGTGCCATTGTCTGCCCTTAGGTGGATTCCTGCGCTTTGCAGTGCTCTAACATTATCAAGGTGGCTCTGTGAAGGCCAGCAATAGTGGTCCAGGCACATTACGTTGATCCACGTTACTTTCGGTTAGGTTGGGATTGGCTAAGTTTGGTTAGAGTAGCTTCAACTTTTGTGCTGTACACTACAATTCGGTGTATTTCTGCGCACTATTGTGCTCTAGGATGTCCTGCATTGCACTGCGGATGGCAGCAATAGCGGCCTCGGTACGTCAGTTACAGTTAGACTATGTTTGGCTATGTTTTGTTGGCTTGGGTTAGGGTTGCGTAGCTTTACCTTTTCTGATATGCACCGCGATTCGATGTATTTCTGCGCTCTATTCGCCACTAATATGTTCTGCTTGACTCTGGGGGGGCCAGAAATGGTCGTCGTGGCATGTTAGTTTGGGCTTGGTTACGTTTGGTTGTGTTAGGAGAGGAGAGCTTTGACCTTAGCGATATTGTCTGCAATTAGGTGGATTTCTGCGCCATACAGTGCTCTAATGCTTTGAGGTTGGCACTGGGAGGGAAGGCAATAGTAGCCTCTGCAGGTTACGTTGAGACTGGTTGTGTCGGTTATATCGGGCCAGGCCATGTTTGATCAGGATAGCTTTAGCTTTCGTGCTGTACACTGATATTCGGTGGATTTCTGCGAACTAAGGTGTACTAGTATGACCAGCCTGGCTCTGGGGATGGTAGCAATAGCGGTCACCGCACGATAGATTGGGTTATGCTATGTTCGGTTATGTTCTGTTGGATATGTTAGGAGAGGATATCTTTGGTTTTAATGCTGTAGTCTGCCATTGGGTGGATTTGTGCGTCCTACAGTGCTCTAATGACTTCAGCTTGGCTCTGGGAATGCCAGCAACAGATGCCTCGGCACATTATGTTGGGTCAGGTTACGTTCGGCTAGGTTGGGTCTGGCTATGTTTGGAGAGGATAGCTTCACCTTTTGGGATGAATACTGATATTCGGTGTATTTCTGCCCTCTTCTGTGCTCTAGTACGCCTAGTTTGGCTCCGGGGTGGGCAGCAATAGTGGTCTCGGCACATTATGTTGAGCCACGTTACGTTCGGTAAGGTTGGGTTTGGCTAAGTTTGGTCAGGTTAGCTTCAACTTTTGTGCTGTACTCTACAATTCAGTGGATTTCTGCGCAATATTGTGCTCTTGTATGTTCTGATTGGCACTGGGGAGGGCAGCAATAGCTGTCTCGGCACGTTACGTCTTGCCAGGTTACGTTCGGTAAGGATGGCCTAGGCTATGCTTGGTCACGATAGCTTCTGCTTTTGTGCTGTACACTGGTATTCGGTGGATTTCTGTGCTCCACTACGCTATAGTATGGCCTACTTGGCTCCGGAGGGGGCAGAAATAGATGTGTCAGCACGATAGTTTGTGTTGTGCTATGTTACGTTATGCCAAGTTGGCTTGGGTAGCTATGTCTATTCTGATGCACACTGCGATTCTGTGGATATCAGCGTTGTACTATCGACTGACGTGCTCTGCTTGGCTCTGTGGAGGCTAGGTGTAGTGCTAGCGGCATGTTAGTTTGAGATATGCTACGTTTGGTTATGTTACTATTGGTTAGGATAGAAGAGGATAGCCATGGCTTTAGTGCTTTAGTCTGCTATTAGGTGGACCTCTGGGACCAACAGTGCTCTAACATATTCATCTTGGCCCTGGGAAGGCCAGCAACAGTGGTCTCGGCACATTACGTTGTGTCAGGTTGCGTTCCGTTTGGTTGGTTCAGGCTAAGTTTGGAGAAGATAGCGTCAACTTGTTCCCTGAACACTGCTATTCGTTTGATTTCTGCGCTCCACTGTGTTCTATTATGTCCTGCTTGGCTCTGGGGAGGGCGGCATCGACGGCCGCGGCAAGTTAGGTTGAGTCGCACTATGTTTGGTTATGTTTTGTTGGTTTGGGTTTTGTTGGTGTAGCTTTGACCTTTCTGATGTACACTGCGGTGCTATAAACTTCTGCGTTCTACTCTGCGCCGATGTGTTCTGCTTGGCTCTATGATATGATGTGTTCTGGTGCTATTGTCTGCTACTAGATAGATTCCTGCGCGCTACAGTGCTCTAATATTTTCAACTTGGCTCTGGGAGGGTCAGCAAAAGATTTCTCGGCACGTTATGCACATTCATGTTACGTTCGGTTAGGATGGGGTAGGCTAAGTTTGGTTATTATACCTTGAACGTTTGTGCTGTACGCTGCTGTTCGGTGGATTTTTGCGCTCTGCTGTACTCGAGTATGTACCGCTTGGATATATGCAATGCCGGATTAACGGTCTCGGAACGTTGGGTTGAGGTATGCTATGTTTGTCTACGTTCAGCTTGTTTAGGTTAGGTTTGGGTAGCTTTAAAAGTAATCCTATCCTAACTTATCCAAACATAACAAAACCAAACGTAGTCTATCTCGTCCTAACCCACCGAGACCAATATTGCTGTCCTCCTCAGAGGCAAGCAGAGCATACTAGATCACCGTAGATCTCAGAAGTACACAGCATTGCAGTGTACAGAACAGAAGTCATAGATATCCTAACCCATCCCAACAACCCGTACCAGACGAAACGGAACATAACAAACCCTATCGCGCCGCAGCCACAATGTCTGGCATCGCCAGAGCAAGGCAAAGCGTATTAGATAATAGTAGCGAACAGAAATCCGCCGAATAGCAGCTAACGGCGCAAAAGTCAAAGTTATTCAACCCATACCTATACAAGTATAACATAACCAAACGTAATCTCACTCAATCTAAAGTGCCTGGATAACTACTGCTGACATCCGCAGAGCCATTCAGAATGTACAAGAGCACAGTAGAGCCCACAAGTCCGCCGTATTCCAGTGTAAAGCACAAAAATCAATGGTACCCAATTCTAACTTGACCTAACATAACCTTACCAAACGTAGCCTAACTCGACATTACATGCCGATACCAGCATTGCTGACTTCCCCAGAGCCAGGCTGAACATGTTAGAGCACAGTAGATTGCAGGAATCCGCCGTTTGTCAGTGTATGGCACAAAAGTCAAAGCAATCCATTGCTATCATGACCAAGCTTTTCATACCCAAACGTAACCTAATATAAACTAGCGTGCAGCGACCGCGATTTCTGGCCTTCCCAGGGCCGAGCAGAGTACAGTAGATGACGG
>NW_016912860.1:33063-65132 GCF_001483705.2 Eufriesea mexicana
TCACCGAATTGCAGTGTATAGCAGAAGAGTCAGATCTACCATGTCCTAACCTAACCAGACGTAACATAACCAAATCAAACCTAACTCAACCTAAGGCGCCGAGAACACTACTACTGGCGTCCCCAGAGACAAGCGGAATATGGTAGAGCGCAGTGGGGTGCAGAAATTATCCGAATAAGTGTGTGTATCACAAAAGTCAAAGCTAACATACACAAACATCACCAACCGTATCGTACGCAAGCGTAACCTACCACAGCCTAAGGAGGCGCGTGTGCAATTGCAGGACTTCACAGATTCCAGCAGAGCATAGTAGGGCGCTAAAATCCACCGAATAGCAGTGTATGCCACGAAAGTCAAAGCAACGCAAAGCTAACCCAAACAAACATAACCTAACCAAACGTTTCCTAACTCAAACTGACGTGCCGAGACCACGATTGCTGGCCTACCAAGCGACACGTATAGCACACTAGAGCACAGAAGAGCGCAGAGATCCACCGAAATCAGTGTACAGCACAAAAGTCAACGCCATCCTAGCCTAACCTAGCCTAACGTAACATAAACGAACGTAACCTGACCCAAACTAACGTGCCTAGACCACTAAGGCTGACCTCCACAGAGCCAGCCGTAATATCCTAGAGCACAGGCGAGCGCATGAGGTCTCCAAAGAGCAGCGAATAGCACAAATGTCAAGGATATCCTAACCTTACATGACCTAACCTAACCTAACCAAACGGAGAATGACTAAACATAACGAGACGAGACCAGAGTTGCTGGCCTCACCAGTGCCAAGTAGAACGTACCGCAGCACAATGGAGCGCAAAAATTCACCGACCGTCAGCGCACACCACGAATGTCAGAGCTACGCAAACCTAACCGAAACTAAAATAATCAAACCGAATATCCTAAATGAACCGAGCGTGCCGGGACCACTATTGCTGGCCTCCTCAGAGACAGGCAGAGGATATTAGAGCACAGTAGAGCGCTGAAAACCAACGAATAGCTGTGCGTGGCACAGGAGTCGAAGCTAACTTCCCCTATCATTACCTAAGCTAACGTAACCAAACGTAAACAGACTCATGCTGTTGTGCAACGACCACTATCCCTGTCCTCCCCAGAGACGAGCAGAGTATAGGAGATCAATGTAGTGTGATGAAATCCACCGAGTGAGAGGGCATAGCACAAAGGTGAAAGCTATCCTCTCTTAACCTAACCATTCGTAACGTAAACAAACGTAACATAACTGAACCTAACTCACGGCGACATGTATTTCTGGCCTCCGCAGAGTCTGGCATGGTATAGTAGAGCAACGAGGAGCGCAGGAATCCCCCGAATAGCAGTTTAAAGCACAAAACTCAAAGCTATACTAAGCACGCATATCCTGACATATCAATACCTCACGTAACCTGACGCAACCTGTCGTGCCAGGACCACGATTTCTGGCCCAGCGGGCACCAAGCAGAGTATACCAGAGCAGTGTGGAACGCAGAAACCAACCGAATAGCAGTGCATAGCACAAAGCGAAAGCCATCCTAGCCAAACGAAAACTATCCAAACATAACCGTTCGCAGAATATCTCAGCGTAACGAGCCTAGGCCACTATTGCTGGATGCCCCAGGCCAAGCAGAATACAGTAGAGCACAGTAGCTCGCTGAAATACGCCGGAAAGCAATGTACTCCTAGAAGGTCAAAGCTATGCAGACCAAACCAAGTCTAACGTAACCTAAGCAAACGTAGCCTAAATCAATGCAACGATCCAAGCAGAGTGTACTAGGGAGCAGAAGAGCGTAGATACCGGCCGCATTGCTCTGAATAGCAAACGAGTCGATGAGATCCAGACAAAACCTAACCCAACCAAACCTAACCAAACGTAACGAAACTCAACCTAACATTCAGCGGCTGCTACAGCTGGCGCCCCCAGAGACAAGCGGAATATGATAGAGAACGGTAGAGCACAGTATTCCATAGACCACCTGTGTTGGGCACATATGTCAAAGCTGTCCTTAACTAACCCAACTTAACCTAACCTAACCGAGCGTAATTTAACTCAGCCTAACGTGCCGCGGCCAGTATTGCTGTCCTACGCAAGGAAATGCACAGCATAACAGAGGATGGTAGAGTGAAGAAATCCATAGTATTGCAGTGTATAGCAGAAAAATCGAAGGTATTCAAACCTAATCAAAGCCAACATAACTTAACGGAACGTAGCCTAACTCAACATAACGTGCCGCGACCAATACCCTGACCTCCCCAGTGCCAAGCAGAATAGGGCCACTATTCGGAGGTTTCCTGCGCTCTAATGTGGTTTACTGTATTCTGCTTGGCCCTGGCGTGGCCAGCAGCACTGGCCGCGTCATGTGATGTTGAGTTAGTCTACGTTCGTTATGTCAAGTTGGTATGCGTTTGTTCTGGATAGCTTTGACTCTTCCGCTCTACGCTGCAGCTCTATCGATTTCAGAGGACTGCTCTTCTCTACTACGTTCTGATCGTCTCTGAGAATGACAGAAATAGAGGTCGCCACAAATTAGATAGATTTATGTTACGTTTGGTTATGTTACAATTGGTTTAGTTTGGATTGTATATATATATGATTTTTGTGCTAAACTCTGCATTTCAGTGGATATCTGGTATCTACTGTGATCTAGTATATTCTGCTTGGCTCTGGGGGGGCTTGCAATGGCAGTCGCGGGTCGCTAGTTTCAGCACGTTTTCGTTTGGCTACGTTAAGCTCGGATAGGTTCGGTAGGTGTAGCCCTGCCTTTTGTGCTGTACGCTGTTACCCGGTGGATTTCTGCGCTCTACTTTGCACTACTATAGTATGCTTGGCCATGGGCGGCCAGGAAAGATGGCCTCAGCGCGTTGGTTTGCGTCATGTTACGTTTGCTATTGTGACGAGTGTTTATGTTAGGATAGGTTAGCTCTGACTTTTGTGCTGTGCACTGCCATTTGGTGGACCCCTGCGTTCTACTATGCTCTAGAATGTTCTGCTTGGCTCTGTGGAGGGCAGCAATAGTGGTCCCGGCACGTTAGGATGAGTTAAGTTGCGTAGGGTTTTGTTACGTAATGTTAGGTTAGGATAGCTTAGCCTTCACTTTTGCCCTCTACAGAGATATTCGGTTGGATTCTGGGATCTACTATGCTCTGATACGCTATGTTTTGCTCTGGAGAGACCAGAAACGTGCAACGCAGCACGTTATGTTTGTTTTAGTTAGGTTTGGATATCTTTGACCTTTTTGCAACAGGCTGCGATCTTTTGAATTCCTGCGCCCTACCTTGCTCCAGTACGTTCTGCTTGGCTCTGTTCTTGCCGGCAAAAATGATCATTGCACGTTAGGTTGAGTTAAGTTACGATGGGTAATGCAGCGATCGGGAAGGTTGGGACTGGGTAGCTGCGACTTTTTTGCTCTTCACTGCTGTGCGGTGGATTTCTGCGCTCTACAGTGCTCTAATATGTTCTGCTTGGCTCTGTGGAGACCAGCAACGGTGGTATCGGTACGTTAAGTTGTGTCAGGTTACGTTCGGCTTGGTTGGGTTTGGTTAGGTTTGGTTAGGGTATCTTTGAGTCTTGTGCTGTATACTGCAATGTGGTCGATTACGCCACTCTACTGAGCTCTAATATGGTCCGCTTGCCTCTGGGGAGGCCATCAATAATGGTCTCGGCACGTTAGGTGCTGTTAGGCTACGTTCGGTTATGTTACTTTTTATTATATTAGGATTGGGTAGCTTCCACTTTTGTCCTATACACAGTTATGCGGTGGATTTTAGGTCTCACCTGTGATCTGATTTTCTCCGTAATTCCCTGGGGATGTCAGCAAGAATGCTCGCAGTACGTTAGATTTAGTTAAGTTACCTTCGGCTACGTTATGTTTGGTTGGTTCTGGTTCGGATAGCTTTGACTTCTTTGCTGTACACTGCCATTTTCTGGATTTCTGCAATCTTCCGCCCTCTAACATGTTCTGCGTGGCTCTGTTGATGCCAGCAAAAATGATCTTGTCACGTAAGTTCGAGTTATGTTGCCGTCGCTTAAGTTAAGTTTGGTAAGTTAAGACAGGGTATCTTTGCATTTTGTGCTATACACTGCGATCCCATGGATTTCAGCGCTCTGCTCTCCTCAAATATGTTCAGCTTTGCTCTGGCGAAGGCAGCAATATTGGCCTCGGCACGTTATGTTGAAGTATGTTACGTTTGGTTCCGTTACGTTACGTTAGGTTAGGGGAGGGTTGCTTTGGCTTTTTTGCTATACAGTGCTTCTCGGTTGATTTCTGCGATCTACGGTTCTCTAATATGCTCTGCTTGGCTCTGAGGCGGCCTGCAATAGCGGTAGCGGCACGTTAGGTATAGTAAGATTACGCTCGGCTAGGTCAGGATAGGCTTAGTTTGGCAAGAATTGCTTTGACTTTTGTGCTATACACAGTTTTTCAGAGGATTCCTGCTCTACAGTGGACTCTACTGTGCTCTGCAATATTCTCTTTGCCTCTGTGGTAGCCAGCAACTGCGGTTGCGGCAAGTCAGGTACAGTTACATTAGGTATGGTAAAGTTAGGTTATGTCACGCTGGGTTAGGATAGCTTTGACTCTCGGCGACTATTTGGTGGTGCGCACGATCGAGTATGCAGGACGACGCTCGACCGTCACGCGGTGGAATAACTGCGGGGACCCACAGGGAACGGTACTCTTGCCGATACTCTCATACCTAGCGTACGACACCGTGTCGCCTACTCCCCTCCACCGTTGCCTGATCCCGACGCGTTACGCAGACGCATGCTGGTTATGGCCGCCGTGTGAAGCTGGGAGGCGGCCGCACTGCGCGCGGAAGGCGGCATGCCCTCGTCACGTACAGCATCCGGCGGCTGTGGCTTGGCATTTCCACCGAGAAGACCGACGCCGTGTGCCTATGCCATCGGTCCGGGGGAAGCCGCCGCAGTACCGGATTTGCGTGGGGAATGTCGTGGTCGAGGTTAGAGACCGGATAAAGTGCCTCAGTCTCGTCCTCGACAGACACTGGGGGTTCGACGAGCATTTGCTTGCACTGCAACCACGCCTGCAGCAGCTAGCGGAGGCTCCGTGACGCCTGCTCCTCTTTCTGGTTGCGCCAGGCTGGGGGATGCGGCGCCTCTACATCGGAGTCGTTCGGTCCGTGGCCCTTCACGAAGATCCGATCTGGGCAAACGACCTGGACGCTGTTACGCGGATTCGGGCGATTCTCCGGCGAGTCGTTCTCAGGATGGCGATAAGGGTCATGCGGGGATACCTCACGATTTCCCACGCAGCGGTGATGGTCCGAACGGGTGTTCCTCCGTTCGAACTGTTTGCGTGTGAGGCGGCCCGTATCAACGGACTCCTCCAGCGGGTCGGCGACGGGGCTCCGGAAGAAGGGGCTCTTTCGCTGAGGCAAATGTTTGAACGGCACTTGATGAACCTCTGCCTAGCTCCACTGAGGAAGCGTAGCAGCCGGCCGCAACGGGTGGTCGCGGCTCTGCTCCATGTGCTGGATGCGTGTGTGCACAGGGCAGCCGAAACTCATTCCGCCTGACGCAGGTGCCGACCGGGAGCGGGTGCTTCGGACTATACCTGCGTCGCAACGGGCGGGAAAGTGACACGTTTCCTCTTCTCTGCGGGGAAGGGAAGGACACGGCGCCGCACACGCTGGAGGTATATCTGGCGTGGGCTCGCGAGTGCCGGGTACTATGTCGCGTGGTGGCCCTCGCCCTGCGTCGTCGTTGCGCAGATGACGGAGGGCGTAGGTGCGTGGCGTGCCATGGCCAGCTTCTGCGAGGGGTTTATGTAATGGAAGGAGGATGGAATAACTCGTTAGCCCTCCGCCTTCCCGAGCGACCCTGTACCTACGGCACGGGAGAACGTACTTTCACCCGTTGTAACTTGGGCCAGGGAGACCACAGGCAGGCGGTTGGGGGCCCGTCCGTTCGAGAGACGGTGGTCCGTATGCGCCGCGCCGCGTAATAGCCACTCGGCGTCCGCAGTGTGCGCGTGGGTGGCAATGCAGTGGTATGCGTGGCTTGTGTGCCTGCAGACGGCACGTCTCGCGCGCTTGGACAAGGGTGGCTCGGGTGTGAGCTCCCGTCATGCCGGGAGGGAGCTACAGAAGCGATGCCGGCGCATCCTGGCAATTTCTTCGCCGCGTACTCCAGGGTGCTCCGAAGTGCGAAGGGCTGGCCATTGTGGGTGTTTAGAGGTTAAAAATCCCACATATCCCTGCTCCATCCGCTGGCGGCCAGGTGTCTTTAAAGCATTCCCCGACGTGAAAGAAAGGGAAAAATGGATGGCTTTGACTTCTGCGCTGTACATTGCCTTTCGGCGGATCTCCGCGCTCTGCTGTGCTCTAGTATATTCTGCCTGTCTCTGTGGATGACAGCAATAGTGGCCTCTGCACGTTTGGTTGAGTTCGGTTAGTTATGTTTTGGCCGTATTAGGAGAAATTTAGCCATTATATCTACGACCTTCGTGGTATGCACTGTTACTCGGTTGGTATCTACCCTCTTCTCTTCTCTAATATGTTCCCCTGGCTCTGGGAGGCCGGCAATCGTGGTCGCGGCGAGTTATTTGCGCTATGTTACATTCGGTTGAGTACTGATAGCTTGGGTTAGGTCCGGACAACTGTAACTTTTGTGCTACAAACTGCTATTCTACGGAGTTTTGTGCTCTACTGTGCTCTAGGGTGGTCTGTTTGGCTTTGTGGAGGCCAGCAACAGTGGTCTCGGCACATAAGTTTGAGTTAGGCTACGTATGGTCAGGTTAGTTTGGGTCAGGTTGGGTACGGATATCTCTGACTTTTGGCATGTATTCTGCAATGCGATGTATTTCTGCGCTCTACCGTGCTCTATTATACTATGCTCGTCTCTGCGAAGGCCGGCAGAGGTTCTTTCAGCACGTTAGGTTGTGTTACGTCACGTTTGGCTTGGGTAGGGTAGATTAAGTTTACTCAGTACAGCATTGACTTTTGTGGTATACGCAGCTACCCGGTGGAATTCTTCCTTCTACTCTGCTTTAGTAAGTACTGCTTGGCTCTAGTGAGACCAGCGATAATGGTCTCGGCACGTTAGGTTCGGCTATGTTACCCTCGATTATGTCAAGTTTGGTCAGGGTAGGATAGGATAGCTCTGAATTATGCGCTATTCACTGGTATTCGGCGGTTTCCTGCGCTCTACATGGCTCTACTACCCTCAGATTGACAGTGATGGCGCCAGCACTAGCGGTCGTGGCACGCTAGGTTCAGTCAGGTTACGTTCCGTTACACTAGCGTAGGTCAAGTTTGGTTATGTTAGCATTGATTTTTGTGATATATACAGCTATTCGATGGGTTTCTGCACTCTACTGTGCTCTGGTATACCCTACTTGTCTCATTGGAGGCCAGCAATGGCGGTTTCGCCAAGATAGATTTGGTTATGTTACTTTTGTTTATGTTACGTTTGGTTTGGTCAGGCCAGGATAGCTTTGACATTTGTGTTATACAAGAATATTCGGTGGATTTCTGCACTCTACATTGCTCAACTATACCCCACTCGACTCTCTGGTGGCCAGCAATTGCGGTCGTGGCACGCTTGATTGTGTTATGTTGCGTTTGGCTATGATAGGTTGGGCTGGGTTTGTTTATGATGGCTTTGACTTTCGTGCTGTACGCCGTTATCCGATGGATTTCTGCGCACTACTGTGCTTCGGTATACAATGCCTGGCTCTGGGGATGCCAGTAATTGTGGTCTCGGTACGTTATATTCAGTTATGTTACTTTCGTTTATGCTACGCTTGGTTACATTATTAGAGGATAGCTATGACTTTTGTGCTATTCACTGCTCTTCGGTGGATTTCTGCGCCCTGCGTTGCTCTACTATACTACGTTGGTCTTCCTCGTAGCCGGCAATAGTGGTCGTGGCAGGCTAGGTAGAGTTAGATTACGTTTGGTTAGCTTAGGTTGTGTTACAGTTGGTTAGGATAGCTTTGACTTTCGTGTTATACACTGTTATACGGTGCATTCCTTCCCTCCACTCTCCTCTAATATCTTCTGTTGTCTCTGTGGCGGCCAGGAATTGTGATCGCGGCACGTTAGGTTGAGCTCTGTTACGTTCGGTTATGTCACGTTGGGTTAGGCTTGGTTGGGATAGCTACGGCTTTTGAGCTCTAAACTGCTATTGTTTGGATTTCTCCACACTGCTCTGCTTTAGTATGTTCTACCTTGCTCTTAGGAGGCCAGCAATAGTGGTCTCGGCACGTAAGGTTGTGTTAGGCTACGTTTGGTGAGGTTAGGTTCGGACAGGTTAGATTGCTATATCTTTGACTTCTGTGGTATACACTGCAATGCGGTGTGTTCCTGCTATCTACAATGCAGTAGTATATAATGCTTGGCTCTGTATAGGCCAAGAATGGTGGTATCGTCTCCTTAATCAGATTTATGTTACTTTTGTTTACGTTGCGTTTGGTCAGATTAGGATAGGATAGCATTGGCTTTTGTGCTTTACACTGCCTTTCGATCTGTTTGTGCGGGCTACATTGCTCTACTACACTCTGTTCGACGCTCGGGTGGCCAAAAATTGTTGTCGTCGATGGTTAAATTATGTTACGTTACCATGGTCCGGCTATGTTTGGCTAAGTTTGGTTAGGACAGCTTCGAATTTCGTGCTGCACGCTGGTCTTTGCTGGATATCTACACTCTAACGTGATCTGCTATATTCTTCTTGGCCCTTTAGAGGCCAGCAATAGTGGTCGCGGCAGGTTACGCTGAGATAATCTACGTCTGGTTCGGTTGCGTCAGTTTGGGTTAGGTTTGGATAGCTTTGGCTTTTCTGCTAATCACTGCAATTCTATGGATTGCTACGCTCTACTCTCCTCTACTATACTCTGCTTGTCTCTGGGGAGGCCAGGGATTGTGTTCGCGGAACGATAGGTTGTGTTAGGTTACGTTTGGCTACGTTATGTTTGGCTAGGTTTGGGAAGGATAGCTTTGACTCTTTTGCACTACACTGCAATGCGGCTGATTACTGCACCCTTCTCTGATCTGGTCTATTCTGCTTGGCTCTGAGGAGGGCAGCAATAGTGATCGCGGCACGTTAGGATGAGTTAAGTGGCTTATGGCTATCTTACGTTATATTAGGTGAGGACAGGTTAGTTTTGACTTTTCCGCTCTACGCCGCAGCTCTATCGATTTCAGAGCACTGCTCTTCTCTACTACGTGCTGATCGTCTCTGGGGATGACAGAAATAGAGTGCGCGTCACGTGTGTTTTTGTTAGATTACGTTTGGCTAGGATGGGTTGGGCTGGGTTAGGCTACATAGCTTTGACTTTTGTGCCACACACTGCTATTCTATGTATTTCCTCGCTCTACAGTGGTCATGTAAATTCTACGTGTCTCCTGAGACGCCAGCAACTGTGGTTGCGGCACGCTGTGTAGGGTTTTGTTACCGTCTGTTAGGTTAGTTTAGGATAGGATTGGTAGGGGTATCTTTGGCTTTTGTGCTATACTCTGCTGTTCGGCCGATTTCTGCGGTCTACTGTGCCCTAGTTTGCTCTTACGGGCGTTTGGGATGACAGCAATAGTATTCGCGTCACGTTAGGTTGAGACATGTTACGTTTGGTTATGCTAGGCTACGTCAGGTTAGGTTAGGACAGCTTTGAGATATGTGTTACACAAAGCTATCTTAAGGACTTCTGCGCTCTACAGTTTTCTATCACACTCGGCTTGGCTCTCGTATGGCCAGTAATGGTGACCGTGGGACGGCAGGTTCTGTTAGGTTACGTTTGGCTATGCTACGCTTGGCTACGATAGTACAGGATTGATTCGACTTTTGCGCTCTACACTGCTTTTCGATGGATTTCTACTATCTACTGTGCTCTAGTATGTTCTTCTGGGCTCTGGGGAGGCCAGGAATATTTGTCTCGCATCGTTAGGTTCATATGTGCAACGTTTGACTGGGTTACGAGAGCCTTGGCTAGGTTTGGATAGCTTCAACTTTTCTTATATAGACTGCGTTTCTATGGATTTCAGCGCTCTACTGTCCTCTGCTATGATCTGCTTGGCTCTGTTGAGGCCAGTAATACTGGCCGCGACAGGTTAAGTTCTGTCACATTGCGTTTCATTATGTAAGGTTAGGTTGGGTAAGGATAAAATACCATAGACTACTTTGCTCAACACTGCATTCTATAGACTTCTGCAGTCCACCGTGCTCTATCTTATTCTGCTTGACTCTGGGGACGCCAGCAATAGTGGCGGAAGCACGATAGCTTTGGTTGCGATACGTTAGGTCAGGTTTCGTCAGGCTACCTCCGACTTTTGCGCTACACATATTAGTGCAGCGGATTTTTGCGGTCTACTGTGCTGTAGTATATTCCGTTTGGCCTGGAGGAGACGTTCAATTGTGGTCTCGGCACGTTAGGTTAAGATAAATTACGTTTGGCTATGTTAGGTTAGGCTACGATAGGTCAGTGTAGCTTTGCTTTTGCGCTATACATTGCTGTCCGGTGGATTTCTGCGCTCTACTGTGCTCTAATTTGCTCTGATTGGCTCTGAGACGGCCGGTAATAATGGTCTCGTCACGTTACGTTGAATAGGCTACGTTTTATTAGGCTACATTGGTGTGAGTATGGATTGCATAGCTTGGCCTTCCATAGTATACACCGCCATGCGGTGTATATCTGATCTCTACTGTGCCCTGGTGTGTTCTGCTCGGCGCTGGGGCGGCCAGCAATAGCGGTCTCGTAACGTCAGGTTTAGTTATTCTAGGTTTGTTTATGTTAGGCTAGATCAAGTAAGCTTCGGGTTTATTTGACGTTTGTGCTATTCGCTCCTCTTCGGAGGCTTTCTAGGCACTACTGTGCTCTAGTATGTTCTGCTTGGCACTGGGGATGCCAGCAATTGTGGTCACGTCACGTTAGGTTGTGTTATGTAATGTTTGGTTAGTTAAGGTTGCGTTAACTTCGGATAGTACAGCTTTGACTTTCGTGCTATACACCGTTATTCGGCCGATTTCTGCGCTCCTCAGCGCTCTACTATATTCCCCGCGGCCATGGTGAGTCCGGCAATAGTGTCCGCGGCACGTTATTTCGGGGTATGCTAAGTTCGTTTATGTTAAGGTGTCTTGGGTTTGGTTTGGCTTGCTTTGACTATTCTTTGTACGCTGATATTGTATTGGTTTCTGCGCTCTGCTCTCCTCTAATATGTTCTGCTCGGCTCTGGGGAGGGCAGCAATGGATGCCTAGTCGCGTAAGCATCAGTTATGTTGCGCTTGGCTGCGTTACGTTTGGATATGTTCGGAAAGGTTTTCTTCGACTTTTGTGCTATACGCTGCTATTCGGTGGATTTCGACGCTCTGCTGTGCTCTATCTATGCACTAATATCTTCTGCTTGGCTCTGCGGAGGTTAGCAATAGAGGTCTCGGAACGATAGGTTCAGTTGGCTTACGTTTGGTAGGGAGAGATTAGGTGAATTTCGACAAGTGTAGCTTCTTACCTTCGTGATATACATGGATATTCGGTGGATTTCTGCATTCTACTTTGCTCTAGTATATTTTTCTTTGCCCTGGGCATGACAGCAACTGCGGTCTCTGCATGCCGGATTGAGTTACGTCAAATACGGTTAGTTTAGTTTAGGCATAGTTAGGGTAGCTTTTTCTTTCGTGGCATACGTTGTTACCCGGTTGATTTACGCTCTACACTGTGTTCTAATTCACCCTGCGTGGCTCTGGCGAGGCCAGAAATAGACGACTCGGCACATTATGTTGGGAAATGTTACGTATGGTTTGGCTCGGTTGGGACAAGTGCGGTAAGTTTAGCTGTGACTTTCGTGCTACGCACTGTTATTCGGTGTATTTATGAGCTCTACTGTGCTCTACCAAATTCTGCTTGGCCTGGGAGGCCAGCAATGGTAGCGGCGGCACGTTTGGTTGAGATAGTCTACGTTTGTTTGGGTCGCGTTAGTTTGGGTTTGGTTGGGATAGCTTTGACTTTTCAGCTGTTCACTGCTATTGTATGATTTACTGCGCTCTGCGCTCCTCTATTATGTTCTGCTTGGTTCTGGGGTGGCCAGCAATATTGGTCGCGGATCGATGGGTTTGGTTTTGTTACGTTGCTCTATGTTACGATTGGTTAGTTTGTGGTGGGGAAGGTTCGACTTTTGTACTCTATACTGCTCTTCGGTGTACTTCTGCGTTCTACCATGCACCAGTATGTGCTGCTTGGCTCTGGGGAGGACAGCAATAGATGTCCCGACACGTTTTCGTTGAGTTAGGCTAGGATTGGTTAGGTTGGGGTTGGTCAGCTTAGGTTTGGAACACCTTTGCTTTTTTGCTGTAAACTGCGATGGGCCTGATTCCTGCGCCCTACCGAGCTCTAGTATATACTGCTTGGCTCTGTGAAGGGCAGCAATAGTGGTGCCGGCACGTTCGGATGAGTTAAGCTGCGTAGGGATATGTTACGTAATGTTAGGTTAGGATAGGTTAGCTTTCACTTTTGCTCTCTACAGGGCTATTCGGTTGGTTTCGGGGGTCTACTATGTTCTGATATGCTACGTCTTGCTCTGAGGTGGCCAGAAACATGGTACGCAGCACGTTAGGTTGGATTAGGTTACGTTTGGTTAGGATATGTTTGTTTCGGTTATGTTTGGATGTCTTTGACTGTTTTGCAACACACTGCGTTCTTATGGATTTCTGCGCTCGGCCTTCCTCTAGTATGTTCTGCGAGGCTCTGTTCGTACCGCATATATGGTCATTGCACGTTTGGTTGAGTTAGGTTGCGATTGGATATGTAACGTTTGCTAAGGTTGGGACAGGCTAGCTGCGACTTCTGTGCTATACACTGTTATGCGGTGGATTTCTGCGCTCTACAGTGCTCTAGTATGTTCTGCTTGGCTCTGTGGATGCCAGCAACAGTGGTATTGGTACGTTAAGTTGTGTTAGGTTACGTTCGGTTGGGTCGGGTTTGTTTAGGTTTGGTTAGGGTATCTTTGGCTCTTGTGCTTCACACTGCAATTCTGTCGATTACTCCAATCTACTTAGCTCTCATATGGTCCTCTTGTCTCTGCAGAGACTAGCAATAATGATCTCGGCACGTTAGGTGCTTTTAGGTTACGCTCGTCTATGTTACGTTTGGTTAAATTAGGATAGCGTACCTTTCACTTTTGTGCTATAAACAATTATTCGGTAGATTTCAGGTCTCATCTGTGACATGATATTTTCCGTAGTTCCCTGGGGTTGCCAGCAACTATGTCCGCAGCACGTTGGATTCAGTTAGGTTACCATTGGCTACGTTATGTTTGTTTGTGTTGGGTTCGGATAGCTTTGTCTCCTTTACTATGCACTGCGATTTTCTTGATTTCTCCGATTTCGTGCCCTCTAACATGTTCTGCGTGGCTCTCTTGATGCTTGCAAAAATGATCTCGGCACGTAGGTTCGAGTTCTGTTACGGTCGCTTATGTTATGTTTGGTAGGTCAGGACGGGGTAGCTTTACGTTTTGTGTTGTACACTGCGATCATATGGATTTTTGCGCTCTACCCTCCCCTAGTTCGTCCTGCTGTCTCTGGGAAGGCCAGCAATGGCGGCAGCGTCTCGCCAGCTAGTATTATATTACATTTGGCTAAGTTACGTTGAGTCAGGTTAGGCTAGGATAGCGTTGACTTCTGTGCTATACACTGCAATGCGGTGGATTACTGCCCTCTACTGTGCTGTAGTACATTCCGCTTGGCTCTGTGGATTTCAGCAGTGGTGGTCTCGGCGAGATAGGTTGAGTAAAGTTGCGTTCAGTTACTTCACGTTTGGTTAGGTTGGGATATGCTAGCACTGACTCGTCCGCAACAAACTGCTTTTCAGTGGATTTCTCCGCCCTACAGTGATCTACTATACTCTGCTCACATCTCGAGAGGCCAGCAATAGTGGACGTGGCACTTTGTGTTGCGTTCGGTTACGACTGGTTATGTCACGTTTGGTTAGGTTAGGATAGAAAAGCTTTCACTTTTATGCCATACACTGCTGTTCGGTGGATGCCTGCCCTCTACATTGCTCTACAAGCCTCTGCTGGGATATCGGTAGCCGAGCAATGGTGGTCGTGGCACGTCAGGTTGAGACGTGTTACGCTCGGATACGTTAGGTTTGGGTTAGTTTGGTCAGGATAGCTACGATTTTTGTACGATACGCTGATATTCCGTGGATTTCTGCCCTCTACTGTGTACTGCTATGTTCTGCTTGGCTCTGGGGAGGCCACAGATAGTGGCATCGGCACGTTACGTTAAGTTAGGCTGCGTTTAGTTTGGATAGCGTGAATCAGGTTAGGTTGGTATATCACGACTCTTGCGTAATACACTGCTGTTCGGAAGACTTCTGCGCTCCGCACTGCTCTGCTGTACCCTGCTTGGATCTCCTGAGGCCAGCAGTAGATGTCGTGGTACGTCAGGTTGAGGTAGGTTACGTTTGGTTACATCAGGTTAGGCTAAATTTGGTCAGAATAGCGTTGACTTTTGTATTGTACATTGATATCCTGCGGATCTTGCGCTCTACTGTGCCCTAGTGTGTACTGCTTGGCTCTCGGGAGGCCAAAAATAGTGGTCTCTGCACGTTAGGTTGAGGTATGCTACGTTTGGTTTGTTTAGGGTATGACAGGCTCGGGTATTATATCTTTGCCTTTTATGCTATACACTTCATGGCGGCGGACTTCTGCGCTCCGCTTTGCTCTACTATTCTGCGCTCGATTCTACGGAGACCAGCAATTGTGGACGCGGGCAGGTTAGGCCAAGTCAGGTCACTCTCGGTCTTGTCAAGTTAGGCTAAGTTTTACTAGGGTAGCATTGACTTTCGTGCCGTACACGGTTTTTCGGTGGATTTTTGTGCTCTAATCTGCTCTTCAGTCTTGCGCTTGGTCCTGTGGATGTCAGCAGTAGTGGTTACGGCACATTTCGTTTTGTTAGCCCGCGTTTGGTTAGGTTATGTTGGTTTGGGTTAGGGTCGGGTAAATTTGACTTTTTTGCTATACTCTGCCGTTTTATGGTCTTCTGCGGCCTACTCTCTTCTAATATGTTCTGCGTGGCTCTGTTTGAGCCAACAAAATTGGAACCGAGTTAGGTTGAGTTAGGTTACGTTCGACATTGTTACGTTTGGTAACGTTAGGATGGGGTAGCTCTGATTTTTGTTCTATACACTGCGATTCCAAGGATTTCTGCGCTCCGCTCTCCTCCAGTATATTCTGCTTGGCTCTGGCGACGGCAGCCATGCTGTTCTCGGCATATTATGTTGTAGCAGGTTACGTTTGATTACTTTGAGTTTGGTTAGGTTAGTACGGGATGGCTCTTACTTTTGCGCTGTATACTGCTATATGATGGAATCCTGCACCCTACCGTGCCCTAATATTTTCTGCTTGGCTCTGTGGAGGCCAGAAATTGCGGTTTCGGCACGTTAGGCTGAGTTGTGTTACGTTTGGTTAGATTAGGCTACGTTTAGTTTTGTTATGACAACTCCAACTTTTATGCTTCACGCTGATAATCGATGCATCTCTGCTCTGTGCATTGCACTACAAGCCTCTGCTTGGCTCTGGGGATGCCCGCAATAGTGGTCCTGGCACGTTTGGATTATTAGGTTTCGTTTGGTACGGTTACGTTTGGCTATGTTTGGATACGACTGCCATGCTTTTCGAGCTGTATGCTGTTGCTCGGATGATCTCTGCGCTCTACTTTGCTCTAATGTGTTCTGATTGGCTATGGGGATGCCAGGAACAGTGGTCTCGGCACGTTAGGTTGGGCTACGGTACGTATGGTCATTTCAGGGTAGGTAATGTTTGGCAAGGATAGCTGTGACCTTTGTTCTATACACAGTTTCTCAGTGGGTTTCTGCGCTATAATTGGCTCTGCTATATTCTGCTTTGTCCTCTGGAGGCCAACAATAGCTGTAGCGGCACGCTACGCTAAGCTTTTCAACTATTGGCCATGTTACGTAAATTTGGTTTTGGTTTGGATAGGTTTGGCCTTTCTGACATTCACTGCATTTCTATGGATTCCTGCGCTCCACTCTCCCCTGTTATATTCTGCTTGGCTCTGGGGAGGCCAGCAATAGTAGTCTCGGAGCGTAAGCTTGTGTTAGGCAGCGTTTGGTCAGGTTTTGTTTGGGTCAGATCGGGATAGCATATCTTTGACTTTTGTGTTACAGAACGCAATTCGGTGGATTTCTGCACCCTGCTCTGTTCTAGTATGTTCTGCTTGGATCTGAGGAGGCCAGTAGAAGTGGTCCCAACGCGTTAGATTTAGTTACGCTGCGCCTGGCTAGGTAAGCGTAGGTAATGTTTGGTTATGATAGCTGTGACTTTCGTGCAATACACTGCTATTCGGCGGATTTCTGCTGCTTGCTGTGCCCTTGAATATACTGCTGGCCTTGGGGAAGCCACCAATTGTTGTCGCGGCACGTCATATTGAGTTTGCCCAAGTTTGGCTGGTTACGTTAGCTTTGGTTGGGTTTGGATAGGTTTGACCTTTTCGCTGTACGCCGCAATTCCACAGATTTCTGCGCGCTACGCTCCACTGTTATATTCTGGTTTGATATGGGGAGGCCAGCAACAGTTGTCGCGGCATGATAGCTTGAGTTAGTTTAAGTTTTGCTACGCTATGGCTGGATAGGTTAGGCAGTAGTGCTTTGTCTTTCGTGCTGGACACTGTTATCCTGTAGACTTCTGCTCTCTACAGCGCTCTATCCTACTCCTCTTTCCTACCGTGCGCCAGAGTAGTCGTCGCTGCACGTTATGTTTTGTTATGTTTCGTTCGGTAGGTTACCTTTGGTTATGCTTGGTTGTATTGCTTTGACTTTTGTGCGATGCACTGCAATTCTCTGGACTTCTGCCCTCTACTCTGCTCTAGTATCTGCTGGTGGCACTATGGAGGTCAGGAATGGTGGCATTGGCACGTTGGGTTCTGTTCGGTTTCGTTCGGCTATGTTACATTTAGCAAGGTTAGGAAAGGATTGCACTGACTCTTGTGCTACACGCTGCTATTCTGTGGTCTTCTGCGCTCTACTTTGCTCTACTACCCTCTACTTGACTCTGAGGATGCCATGAATAGTGGTCGTGGCACGCCTGTTTGAATTACTTTACGTTTGGTTGGGATATGTTTGTTTAGACTGGTCAGGATAGCCCTATCTTCTTGCGCTGTATACACCTATTCGGTGGATTTCTGCACTCCATTGTGTTCTAATATGCTCAGATTAGCCCCTGGAGTGCCCGCAATTGTGGTACCGGCACGCTATGCTGAGATAGGCTACGTTCGGTTTGGTTAGATTGGGTCAGGTTAGGTAAGGTTTTCTTTGACCTCTGTGCTTTACGCTACAATACGGCGGCTTTCTGCGCTCTACTGTGCTCTGGTATATTCTGATTGGCTCTGAGGAGGTTAGCAATTGTGGTCTAGGCACGTAAGGTTTTGTTATGTTACGTTTCTCTATGACACGTACGGCTAGAATAAGCCAAGGCAGCCTTGACTTTTGTGCTGTATACTGCTATTCGATGGATCTCTGTATCTACTGTGCTCTAATATTCTCTGCTATGCACTGGGGCGGCCAAAGGCATTGGCTGCGTCGTGAAAAGTTAGGTTACTTTCGGTTAGCTTAGATTTCTTTTGGTTGGGATAGGATATCTCTGAGTTTTGTGCTGTACACAGAGATGCGGTAGATTCCTGCGCACTACTCTACCCTAATATGCGCGGCTTGGCTCCTTGGAGGCCAGTAATACTGATCGCGGCACGTTAGGTTGAGTTAGAGTTCGTTTGGTTGGGTTAGGTTGCTTTGGGTGAGGCTAGGATATCTCTGGCTGTTGTACTCATCACATCTAGCCTATGGACGTCTTGGCCCTACTGTGCTCTATCATATCCTATTTGTTTCTGTGGAGGCCAGCAATAGTGTTCGCTGCACTTTAGTTTGTGTTAGGTTACGTTTGGGTGTGCTACGATTTGGTATGTTCGGAGAGGATAGCTTTGACTTTTGTGCTTTATGCAGCAATGCGACCGTCTTCAGCGCTCTACTGTGCTCTAGCATACTCCGCTTGGCTCTAGCGATGTCAGCAATAGTGGTGTAAGCACGTTATGTCGAGGTAGGTTGCGTTTGGTTAGGTTATACTTGTTTGTGTTAGGCTTGAATAACTTCGACTTCCTTGGCACAGAATGTAGTTCGGTGGTTTACACCGATCTACCGAGCACTACTATTCTCTGTTCGACTCTGTGGTAGACAGCAATCCTGGTCGCTACACGTTTGGTTTTGTCATGTTACGTTTGCCTAGGTTACGATGGGTTAGGTTTGATCAGGTTACCCTTCACTTTTTTGCTACACACTGCGCTTCGGTTATTTCCACATCCTACATTGCTCTACCATACTCCGCTCGACTCTGGGGTGGCCAGTAATAGTGGTCTCGACAAGATAAGCCGAGATAGGCTACGTTTGTTTAGGTTGCGTTTGCTATGGTTAGGTTCGGATAGAATCGACTTTTCTGCTATTCACTGCGAATATATGGATTTATGCACTCTACTCTCCTCTAATATGTTCCGCTTTGCTCCGGTGAGGCCAGCAATAGCGATTGCGTCACGTTAGGTTAAGTTAGGATACGTTTGGTTATATCACGTTTGGATAGGTTAGGGGAGGATACCTTTCACTTTTGTGCTATACACAGCTATTCGGTGGATTTCTGTGATCTACATTGCCCTACTATACTCTGTCGACCATCGGATGGCCAGCAATTGTGTTCGCTGCACGTAGGGTTGAGATATGTTACGGTTGGTTCCGTCAAGATTGGTTCGGTTAGGAGGGTGTAGCTATGACTGTTGCGCTATAGACCGCTATTCGGCGGATTTCTGCACTCTACTCTGCTCTAATACGTTCGGCTTGGCTCTGGGAGTGCCATCGTTAGTAGTATCGGCACGTTACTTTGGGTTATGCAACGCTTGGTTAGGTTAGATTAGGTCAGGTTAGGTTTAGATATCTTTCACTTTTGTGCATTGCACTGCATTGCGACGGATATCTGCTCTCTACTGTGCTTTAGTTTAATCTGATTGGCTCTGCGGAGGTCAGCAATAGTGGACTAGGCACGTAAGGTTGTGCTATGTTACATTGTGTTATGATACGTATGGTGGGGGTAGGCCAGGACGGCATTGACATTTGTGATACACACAGCTATTCGGTGGATCTCTGCTCTCTGCTATGATCATATACGCTCTGCTTGGCTCTGGGGAGGCCAGCTATTGTGGGTCCGGCACGTTAGTATGATTGAGGCTACGTTTGGTTATGTCAGGAGAGAGTAGCTTTGACTTTGCGCTATGTACCTCTACACAGAAAACTGCAGCGCTATACTGTGCTCTAATATGCTTTGCTTGGCTCTGGGGAGGCCGGGAATTGTGGTCTCGGCACATTAGGTAGAGTCAGGTCACGTTCGGTTAGATTAGATTTCTTTGGATTAGGATAGGTTATCTTTGACTTTTGCACTGTACACCGAAGTGCGGTGGATTTCTGCGCTCTTCTGTGCTCTATCATGCACTGCTTGGCACTTTGGAGGCCAGCAATATTGGTCGTGAAGCGTTAGGTTGAGTTAGATTTCGTTTTGCTGGATTAGGTTATTCTTGGTTAGGTGAGGATAGCTTTGACTTTTGTCCTCAATACAACTTTCCTATGGACTTCTTCGCTCTATTGTGCTCTATGATATGCTGCTTGCCTCTGGAGACGCCAGCAATAGTCGTCGCGGCACGTTAGGTTGCGTTATGTTACGTGTGGCTATGCCAGGTTAGATAAGGTTTGACCAGGTTTTCCACGACTTTTGTGCCACACTCTGATCGTAGGTTGCTCTCCACGCTCAACAATGCTCCGCCATAATCTGCTCGACTATGGGGTGGCCAGAAGTAGTGGTCTCGTCACGTCAGGTTGAGTTAGGCTACGTTTGGTTAGGGTACGTTTATTTGTGTTAGGTCAGGATACCTTCGACTTTCGTCGTGTACACTGTTATTCTGTCTCCTTCTACCCTCTGCTGCGCTCTACTGTATTCTGCGTGGCTATGTAGAGGCCAGTAATAGTGGTATCGCCAAGTTAGGTTGAGATAGGCCACGTTTGGTTAGGTTAGTCCATGTCAGGTGCGGTCAGGATATATTTGACGTTTGAGCTACTCGCTGTCCTTTGGAGGCTTTCTGCGCTCCACTGCGCTCCAGTATATTCAACTTGGCTCTGTGAAATCCAGCAATAGCGGTCCCTGCACTTTGGGTTATTTTACCATGCGTTCGGTTATACTTCGTTCGGAGAGGTTAGGATAGGATAGCTGCGACTTTTGTGATATAAACTGCTACTCGGCGTATATCTACGCTCTACAGTGCTCCAGTGTACTCTGCTCAACTCTTGGCTGGCCAGTAACAGCGTTCCCGGCACGTCAGATTGATTTAGGCTACGTTTGGCTGTGTCACGTTTGGTAGGGGTAGGAGAGGGTAGCAGAGACTTTTGTGCTGTATCCTGCTATTCGATCAACTTCTGCGCTATATTGTGCTCTAATATGCCCTGCTTGTCACTGGGGAAACCAGCAATAGTGGTGTCGGCACATTGTATTATGTAAGGCAAAGCTTGGTTGGGTTAGGTTTGGTAAAAGTAGGTAAGGGTATCTTCGACTTCTGTGCTTTACACAGCATTGTGTTGGATTTCTGCGCTCTGCTGTGCTCTAGTATATTCTGCTTGGTTCCGGGGTGGTCAGCAGCAGAGGTCTTGGAACGCTTGGTTGAGTTAGGTCACGCTAGGCTATGTTACGTTTGGTTTGGTTAGGACAGGGTTGATCTGACTTTTCTGCTACACATTGCCGTTCGATGGATTTCTGCGCTCTACTGTGCTCTGCTATGCTCTACTCGATTCCGGGGAGGCCAGCAATATCAATCGCGGCTCCTTAGGTTGTTTTATGATGCGATTTGTTGGATTTGAAGAGCATAGCTTCGAATTTTCAGCCATACACTGATGTTCCTTGGATAGCAGTGCTCCACTCTCCTCTAATACGCTCTGCTTGTCTTGTGTGAAGGTCAACAATTCTTATCGCGGCACGTCTTGTTGGATTAGATTGCGTTTAGCTAGGACAGGGTAGCCTTGAGTTTTGAGCTGTTCACAGTTATTCGGCGGATTCTGCGCACAACTTTGCTCTACTATACTCTGCCCGACGCCGGGGAGGCCAGTAACAGCGGCCGCGGCGCGTCTGTTCTATTTAGGCTACGTTCGGTTATGCTTCGATTGGTTAGGTTAGGAGAGAATATCTTCGACTGTGCACTGCACGTTGCTTTTCGGTGAATTTTTGCGCATTACCTCGCACTAATATGCTCTGCTTGGCTCTGTGGAGGCCAGGAATTGTGGTCCCAGCCCGTTAGTTTTAGTTATGTTACGTTTGGCTTCGATAGGCTTGGATACGTTAGGAGAGGTTGGCTTTAAATTTTGCGCTATACGCTGCTATTCGGTGGATTCCTGCAGCCAACCGTCCTCTAATACTTCCTGCTTGGCTCTGGCGTGAACAGCAACACCGGCCTCGGCACGTTAGGTTGAGTTAGGTTACGCTCCGTTGTGTTATGTTTTATTACGTTTGGTTAGTATTGGTTTGACTTTCGTGCTACACACTGAGATTCGGTGCATTTCTGCACTCTACTGTGATGTAATGTGTCCTGTTAGGCTCTGGGAATGACCGCAATGGAGGAATCGGCTCCTTATGCTGAGTTAGGCTACGTTTGGTTGGTTTAGGTTAGGACAGGTTAGTGAGGTTAACCTTACTTTTGTCTTTCACACTGAAAGGCCGCGGATTTCTTTGATTAAATGTCCCCTCGCATATTCTGGTTGACTCTGGGGAGGTCAGCAGTAGTGGTGCACAGCGGATACGTGGAGTTAGGTTACGTTCGGTTATGTTACGATTGGTTAGGTTAGGAGTGGTCAGTTTTGACTTTTGCCATATGCACCCCTATTCGGTGGACTTCTAAGCTCCGCTGTGATCTGACATGCTTAGCTTGGCTCTGGGAAAGGCAGCAATAGTGGTCTCTGCACATTGTGCCGGTTTACGCTACATTTGGTTGGGTTCGGTTAGGGCACGTTAGGTTTCGTTGAATTTGCCTTGACCTTTACACTGCAACGCCGCGGATTTCTGTGGTCCCATGCGCTCTAGTATATTCTGCTCGGCTTTCGAGAGGTCAGCGATAGTGGCGTTGTGCGTTTCGGTGGGGTTGGGTTACGCTTGGTTGTGCTATGTTTCGATAGGTTAAGCTAGGACAGCTATAACTCTTGCGCTATACACGGCTGTTCGGTGCATTTCAGCGCTCTGCTGCGTTCTAATGTATTCTGCATGGTCCTGGGATTCCAGCTATACTGGTTGCTTCGCGTTACGTTGAGTTAGGCTACGTTTGGTTATGTTATGTTGGTTTGTGTTTGGTTTGGCCACCTTTGACTTTTCTGCTATACACTGCGATCCGATGGATTCCTGCGATCTGCTCCCCTCTTATATGTTACGCTTGGCTCTGGGGAGACTAGCAACAGTGGTCTAGGCGCGTTAGGTTTTATTAGGTTACGTTTTGTTTTATTACGTTTTGTTAATTTAGGACAGGGTGACTTTGACTTTTGCGATATACACTGCTATTTGGTAGACCTCTGCGCTCTACATTGCTCTACTATACTCTGCTGATCCCTGAGAAGCCAGCAATTGTGGTAACTGAACGTCAGCTTGAGATATGTTATGTTTGGTTGCGTTACGATTGTGTATGTTTGGAGACGGTAGCTTTGACTATTGTGCTTTACACTGCAATGCGGCGGATGTCTGCTCTCTACTGTGCCCTGGTATTTCCTGGTTGGCTCTGTGGATGTCAGCAGTAGTTGTCTTGGCACGTTAGATTGGGTTACGTTACTTTTAGTTATATCACATTTGTTTAGGTTTGGCAAGTATAGCTCCGCCTTTTGTGCTAAACACTGCTATTCGTTGGATTTCTGCGCCGCACTGTGCTGTGGCATGTTCTGCCTGGCTCTGGGGAGGCGAGTAAAAGTGGTTCCGCCATGTTAGGCTGAGATACGCTACGTTTGGTTAGGTTATGTTAGCTACGGTAAGGTGAGGGTTGCTTCGACTTTTCTGTTGTACACTGTGATTCTATAAGTTTCAGCTGGCTACTCTCCGCTAATTTGTCCCTCTTGTCTCCGGGAAAGCCAGAATTGCCGTCGTGTCACTTTAGGTTGTGTTCGATTACGTTCGGTTGCGTTACGATTTGTTAGGACAGGAGGGGCTACCTTCGACTTTTGTGACATACACTGCCATTCGCATGATTTCTGCGCCCTACTGTTCTGCGCTACGTTCCGCTTGGAACT
This sequence comes from Eufriesea mexicana, assembly GCF_001483705.2. Taxonomy (NCBI): domain Eukaryota; kingdom Metazoa; phylum Arthropoda; class Insecta; order Hymenoptera; family Apidae; genus Eufriesea; species Eufriesea mexicana. The sequence goes on from NW_016912860.1 coordinate 56,355, forward strand.
GATGAGGCCAGCAATAGTGGTCTATCACGTTAGGTTGGTTTATGTTGCGTTTAGTCATGTTACCCTTCGCTAGGCAGGGATATAGTAAATTCGACTTTTGTGATACGAACTGCTACTCGGTGGATTTCTGCGCTCTACATTGCCCTAATATACTCTGCTCCACCCTGGGGTGGCCAGCAATAGTGGTCGCTGCACGTTGGTTTGAGCTATGTCACGTTTGTTTCCGTCACTGCTGGTTTTGATCGGACCGGCTAGCTACGACTCTTTCGCTGTACACCGCTTTTCGGCGGATATATGCAAACCAATGTGCTCTAATATGTTTAGCTTGGTTATGGGTGGGCCAGCGATAGTGTTATCGGCTCGCAACGTTGAGTTAGACTGCGATGGGTTAGGTAAGGTTAGGTCAGGTTAGGTTACGATATATTTGACTCCTTTGATTTACACAGCATTGCGTCGGATTTCTGCTCTCTTCTGTGCCTTGGTCTATTCTGGTTGCCTCTGTGGAAGTCAGCAATAGAGGTCTATGCACGACATGTTGAGTTAGGCTACGTTTGGTTATTTTACGTTTGGATAGGTTAGGGCAGGTTAGATCTGACTTACAGTTATAAACTGCTATTAGGTCGATTTCTGCGCTCTACATATTCGCTCTGGCATATTCTGCTTCGCCCTGGGGCGGCCAGCAGCTGTGGTGCCGGCACGTTAGATCGTGCTATGCTACATTTCGTTAGGCTAAGCTAGTGTGGTTAAGGATAGGATAGCTTTGACTTTTCCGCTCTACGCCGCTAATGTGTACATTCCTCTGCTTTACTCTCCTCAAATATGTTCTGCATGTCTCCGGCGACGCCAGAAATGACGGTCGCGGCACGTTACATTGAATTGTGTTACGTACAGAAGGTTTAGGTTAGCTTGGCTGTGTTAGGGTAGTCTTGACTTTTGTGCTATACATTGCTATTCTATGGGTTTCTGCACCCTGCCCTTCACTAATGTGTTCTGCTCGTATCGGGGGCGACCAGCAATAGTGGCCGTGGCACGTTAGGCTGAGAAAGGTTACGTTACGTTTGGTTAGGTAAGGTTAGGTTTATATCCGTTTAGATAACCTTGACCTTCGTACCATAGAATATTGTTCGGTGTGTTTCTGCGCTTCGCTGTGCTCTATAATATTCTGCTTGTCCCTGGGTAGGCCATCAATTGTGGCCGCGGCATGTTATGTTGTGTTAAGCTACGTCTGGTTAGGATATGTTAGTGTGGGTTAAGTTCGGACGTTTTTGACGTTTCCGCTTTACACTGCTATTATATGGATTCCTGCGCTCTGCTCTCCACTAATATGTGCTGCTTGGGTCCGTTGCGGGCAGCAATATTGGTCTCGGTGCGTTAGGCTGAGTTAGGTTACGCATGGAAAGTTTAGGTCAGGCTTAGTTTGGTAAGGATGTCTATGACTTCCGTGATACGCACTGTGATTTGATGGATATCTGGGATTTACGGTTCTCTACTATATTCAGCTTGGCGCTGTGGAGGCCAGCAATAATGGTCTCGGCACGTTACGTTGAATTGTGTTACGCTCTGTTATGTAACGTTTGGCTTGGTTACAATACGATGGCTTTGACTTTAGTGAGACGAAAGCCAAAGCAATCCATAGCTAACCCAAGCTAACATAATCGAACCAAACGTTGCCTAACTCAACGTAACGTGCCGATACCAATATGGCTGGCCCTCCAGTAGCCAAGTTGAGCATATTAGAGCTCAGTAGAGAGCAGAGGTCCGCAGAATAGCAGTTTATAGCGCAAAACGCGAAGCTAGGCCCTCCTAACCTAGCCAATCGTAGCGTAACTAGACGTATAACTCAACCAAACGCGCAGCGACCAATATTGCCGGCCACCTCAGAGTCAAGCTGAGAATAGTGGAGCACAGTAGAGTGCAAAAATTCGCCGAACCGAAGCGTATAGCACAAAAGTCGAAGTTACCATATACAAACATAGCCAACCGTGATAAAACCAATCGTAACATAAGACAAGTCAACGTGCCGAGATCACGATTGCTGAAATCCATGGAATCGAAGTGTATATCAGAAATGTCTAAGCTACCCAAGACTAACACCAGCCAACGTATCATAACCAAACGCAACATAACAAAGACTATCTTGCCGTGGCCAATACTGCTAACATCCACATAGCGAAGCAGAATATAAAAGATTACAGTAGAGCGCAGGAACCCACCGGATAGCAGTGCATGGCACAAGAGCCAAAGACATCGTACCCTAACCCAAACAAACATAACCAAACCAAACGTAACATGACACAAACTATCGAGCCGCGGCCACAATTTCTAGCACTCCCAGATCAATGCCGGGAATACTAGATCGCAGTGGAGCGCAGGAATTCACTGAATAGCAGTGTTTAGCGCAAAAGTCAAAGCTATACTGTCCTAAGCTAGCCAAGCGTAAGACATCCACGCGCATCCTACCTCAGACTAACGCGCCGAGAACGCCATTGCCGGCATTCCCAGAGCCAAGCCGAAAGCACTAGAGAAATGCAGGTCGCAGGGACCACCTAGAAGCAGACTTAGCGCTAAGGTGAAAGATACGTCTCCTAACCTAACCTATCGTAACATAACCAAACGTAACCGAACTCAATTTAGCGTGCTGCGACGACTATTGGTGCCCTCCGCAGAGACAAGCGGAACACAATAGTGGAGAATAGAACGCAGAAGTCCATAGAATAGCAGTGTATATCAGTAATGTCTGAGCAACCCAAACTTAATCCAAAGAACGGAACTTAGACGAACATAGCGCAACTAAACCTATCGTGCCGTGGCCGCTATTGTTTCGTTCCCGAGAGTCAAGCAGGCCATACTAAATCACAGTAGAACGCAGAAGTCCAGCGGAGAGCAGTGTACAGCACAAAAGTTAAAGCTGTCCTTACCAAACTTAGCCGCACCCAACCTAATCGAACGCAACTTATCTCAACATAACACGCCGAAGCCACTACAGCTGGCCTCACCAGAGCCAGGCAGCACACATTAGTGGAGAGCAGAACCCAGAAATGCATGGAATCGCAGTTACATCAGAAAAGTCTAAGCTGCCCAAACCTAACCGAAGACAACAAAGCACAGCCAGACATTGCGTAACTCGAAATATCGTGCCGAGATCGCTATTGCTGCCCACACCAGAGACAAGGAGGACTTACTAGAGCAGAGTAGACCGCAGGAATCCTCCGAATAGCAGTGCACAGCGCAAAAATTAAAGTTACCGTAAGCAAACAGCCTAACTCTATCAAACCGAGGGTAACATGGCACAACATAACGTGGCGAGACCAATATTGCTGCCTTTCCCAGAGCCAAGCTGAAAATATTAGAACAAAGTAGGGCGCAGAAATCCACCTAATACCGTACTATAGCTTTAAGGTCACAGTTACGTCTCCTAACCTAACCAAGCTTAATAAAACCAAACGTAACTGAACTCAACCTAACGTGCCGTGACCTCTATTGCTGTCCTCCCCAGAGTCATGCAGGATATACTAGTGCTCAGTAGGGCGCAGAAATCCACCAGACATCAGTGTATTGAACGAAAGTTAAAGTTACTCTAAACATACTTAGTCTAACACAACATAAGCGAACGTAACATGATTAAACGTAACGAGTCGAGAACACCATTCCTGGCATCCTCTGAGTCAAGCGGAACACATTAGTGGAGAGTAGAACGAAAGTTAAAGTTACTCTAAACATACTTAGTCTAACCCAACATAAACGAACGTAACATGATTAAACGTAACGAGCCGAGAACACCATTCCTGGCCTCCTCTGAGGCAAGCGGAACACATTAGTGGAGAGTAGAACGCTGGAATGCATAGAAAAGCAGTGTATATCATAGTAGCCAAAGATTCCCAAACAAAACCCAGGACAACAGAACATAACCGAACATAGCATATCTCAACCTAACGCGCAGAGAGCGCTGTTGCTGCCACACACAGAGCCAAACAGGGCATACTAGAGCGCAGTAGAGCGCAGTAGAGCGCAGTAATCCTATGAACAGCAGCGCAATCTATCCTCTCCAAACTTCGCCTAGCCCAAACTAACCGAACGTATCCTGACAAGACATAACGTCCTGAGACCACTATTCCTGGTTATCCCAAGGCATAGCTGAAGCATTAGAGCTCCGTAGGGAGGAGAAAACAACCTAATAAAAGACTATAACAATACGGTCAAAGCGGCCTCTCCAATGCAAACTAATCGTAACATAACCCACGTAACCTATCTGAACATAACGTGCCGTGACGACAAATGCTGGACTCCGCAGAGCAAAGCAGAACACATTAGTGCAGAGTGGAACTCAGGGACCCATATAATCGCAGTGTAGATCAGAGAAGTCAAAGGTGCGCAGGCCTATCCCAAAACCAACAGGACATAACCAAGCATAGCATAAAACAACCTAACGTGCCGAGACCGCTATTGCTGCCCTTCCCAGATCCAAGCAGGACATGCTAGAGCGCAGTAGAGCGCAGCGACATATCAGTGTACAGAACGAAAGGTAAAGCTATCAAAGCTAAACTTTGCCTAACCCAACCCAATCGATCGTAAACTGACTCAAAATAACGTGCCGAGAGCACCATTGCTGGCATACCCAGATCGAAGCCGAAAGCCATAGAGCACTCTAGGTCGCAGAAGTTCACCTAATAAGACACCCTAGCACTAAGGTCAAAGCCACCTCTCCTAACCTAACCAATCGTAACGTAACCAAACGTAAACTATCCCAAACTATCTTGCAGAGACCACAAATGCTGGCCACAACAGAGCCAAGCAGGACACGCTTGAACACAGAGGAGCGCAGAAATCCACGGAATATGCGTGTGCATTACAAAAGATAAAGCTTTCCTGACCATACGTAGCCTTACCCAGCCTAACAGAACGTAACATGACACAACATAACGTGCAGAGGACATTGTTGCTGGCCTTCCCAGAGCCAAGCTGAATGCGTTAGAGCACTGTAGGGCACAGGAATCCACGTAATAGCAGACTACAGCGCTAAGGTCAAACCTCATCTCCTAACCTAACCAATCATGACACATCCAAACGTAACCTAACTCAACCCAACGTGCCGCGATCACTATTGCTAGCCTTCCCGGAGCCAAGCAGAGAACATTATTGGACAGTAGGTGGCAGAGATCCGTAGGATCGCAGTGTACACCAGAAAAGTCAAAGCTACCCTCACCAAGCCCAAGCAAACAGAACATAACCGAACATAGACTAACTCAAGCTAACGTATCGTGACCGATATTGCGGCCCTCTTCAGAGCAAAGTAGGACATACTAGAACACAGTAGATGGCAGAAATCCACCGAAAAACAGTGTACACCAGGTAAGCCAAAGCTATCCAAACCTAACCCTGACAAACGTAACCTAAGCAAATGTAGCCTATCTGGACCTAACGTGACGAGATAACAATTACTGGCCTCCCCATAGACGATCAAAGTACGGTGGGGCAACGTAGAGCGCAGGAATCCACCGGATATCTGTGTAAATCACAAAAATCAATGCAGGATATCCTTTACCTTTGCGATATGGACAGCATTGCTGTTGATTTCTGAGCTCTACCGTGCCCTAGTATATTCAGCTTGGCCCTGCGGAGGCCATCAATGGTAGTCTTGTCACGTTAGCTTGAGTTAGGCTACGGTTTCCTATGGTACGTTTGGTTAGGTTGGTAAAGGATAGCTCTGACTCTTGTGCTAAACACCGCTATTTGGCGGATATCTGCGCTCTATAGCGCGCTAATATTTTCTGCTTAGCTCTGGGAGCGCCAGAAATAGGTGTCCTGGCAAGTTATGTTCAGTTATGCCACGATCGGTTATGTTAGGTTAGGTCAGGTTAGGTTAGGATGTCTTTGACTTTTCTGCTTTACACTGCTATGCTGCGGATTTCTGCGCTTTACTGCTGTCAAATGTATTCTGCTTGGCTCTGGGGAGGTCAGCAATAGCGTTCTATGCACGTTAGGTCTAGGTATGTTACGTTCGGATGTGCAACGTTTGCTTTGGTTATGATTGGATAGCCCCCACTTTTGTGCTGTGCACTGCTATTCAGTTAACTTCTGCGCTCTGCTGTGATCTAATGTGCACTGCTTTGCTCTGGGGAAGCCAGAAATAGTGGCCGCGGCGCGTTGGTCTGTTTTATGTTACAATCGGTTTGGTTAGATTTGCTTGGGTTCGGTTAGGAGAGGACAGCTTTGACTTGTGCGCTATACACTGCTTTTCGGCGGATATTTGCGTTCTACGATACTCTACTATACTCCGTTCGACTCTGAGGATGCCAGCAATAATGGTGGAGGCCCGCAAGATTGAGATAGGCTGCGTTTAGATCCGTCACGTTGATTTTGGTTAGGTTTGGGCAGCTTTGACTTTCGTGACACGCACTGCTATTCTGTGGTTTTCTGAAATCTGCTGCATTCTACTATAACCTGCTAGATTCTGTGGAAGCCAGAAACAGTGGTCGTTGCGTGATATGTTGAGTAAAGTCACGTTTGGGTTTGGTAGGCTCGGATAGGTTGCGTAGGAAGCCTAACGAGACGAGGCCACTGTTCCTGACCTCCCAAGAGAGGGCAGTAGCTGGGGAGGGTTTTGGTGTAAGGTGTCCGCCAGAAACGACGATGGAACTGATGATCCCCATGGCTGCAAGGCCGAGCTGCGCACTGCGGGAGACTTCGGTGAAGTTGTACTGCCCGAACCGGCAAGTCCACTCATCTCGCCTCCTCGTTGGTGCCCTCGGGATCCAGTGGGTGGTGTCCCATGCGTCCGCGCATGCCACTGGATGCGAAAGACGGAGTGGCAAAGGGCCATGGAGACCTTCGGTTGGATCTCATATCCATGCCAGACCCGATGTGGCCCAAGAGATATACGCCAATACGGGTACCTCCCCGGGCGTGCTCCTAAAGCCTACTAGGGTCATGTGCGGGTTGACTTCCTCCGCTGGTTGGGCTGTGCTCTTTTTCTTGGTATGATGATGATCTAAATTCGCATCCATCATCTGCCGCCATATCCGAAATATTCCATGTACGGCAAAGCAGCGCTTGGCGCCGAGAAGCTTAAGAAACAATGGTTGACCTCCCAAGAGCCACGGAGAATATAGTAGAGCATAGTACTGCACAGAATACCGCCGCATTGCAGTGTAAAACACAATAGTCAAAGCCGACCTAACGAAACCTAACGTAACATAACATAAACAAACGTAATTTAACTCAACCTGACGCGCCGTGACCACAATTTCTCACTTCCTCAGAGCCAAGCAGAATATAATAGAGCACAGTAGCTCCCAGACGTCCACCGCATTGCAATGTATGGCGGTAAAGATGGAGACATCCTGACGAAACCTAACCTAACGTAACGTAGCCAAATCTATCGTGATGCCACCACTATTCCTGGCATCCCCAGAGAAAAGCGGAACATATTATAGCTCAGTAGAGCGCAGAATTCCACCGAATAGCAGTGCTTCGCACAGAAAGCGAATCCATCCTAACCAAACCTAACCGATCGTAACCTAACCAAACGTAACCTATCACAAGCTATGGAGGCACGAGTGCAACTGCTGGACTCCCCACGTTCTTGCAGAGTATAGTAGAGCAATGAAGAGGGCAGTAACACACCGAATAGCAGCGTAGAGTACAAAAGCCGAAGCTATCTTATCATATCTGGACCAAAAGTACCAGAACCAAACGTAGCCTAACACATCCTAACGTGCCTAGACCACTATTGCTGGCCTCCCCATCGCAAAGCAGAACGTATTAGAGGGGAGTACGGCGCATGAGTCCATAGAATTGCAGTGTATAAAAGAGGAGTCAAAGCCATCCTAACTTAACACAAGCTAGCCTTACCTAACCAAGCGTAACATGTCCCAACCTAACGAGCGGAGACCACTTTTGCTGGTCACCCCAGACACAAGCAGGGGATATTAGAGCACAGTAGTGGGCACGAATCCTCCGAATGGCAGGGTATAGCGCACAAGTCAAAGCCATCCTATCCAACCATAGCGAAACCTGGCACAAACAAGCATAGATTAACTAAAGCATAGGAGCCGACACCACCATTGCGGTCATCTCATGAGAAAAGCAAAACACATTAGAGCACAGTGGAGCACGGAAGTCCACCGAACTGCAGTGCTTAGCACATGAGTCAAAGCCATCGCAAACCAACCTAACCTAACCTAACTTAAGCAATCGTTGCCCCACTCAGCATATCGTGCCACGACCGCTGTTGCTGGCCACCCGTGAGTTGAGTGAAACACAGTAGAGCAACGAAGAGCGCAGTAATCCACCGAAAGCAGTCCTCAGCACAAAAGTCAAAGCTACCCCAGCCAAAACCAAGCAAACATAACGTAACCAAATCTAACCTGACTCAACCTAACGTGCATAGAACGATATTGCTGACCTCCCCAGAGCCAAGCAGATTATACCAGAGCACAGTAGAGCGCAGAGTACCGCCGCATTGCAGTGTAAAACAGAAATGCTGAAGATACCCTAATCTGACCAGACCGACCCTGACCAAACCAAACGTAGCCTAACGCAACTCAACGTGCCTTGGCTAGAGTTGCTGGCGCCCCCAGAGCCAAGCAGAGCATACTAGAGCACAGTAGATCGCAGAGGTCCACCGAATAGCAGTGTATACCACGAAGATCATAGTTTTGCCGACATAACCCAAACCATTATGATCTATACAAACGTCGTCTATATCAACCTATATGCCGAAACCACTACTTCTGGCCTCCACAGGTACAAGCAGAGCATATTAGAGCACAGTAGTGC
>NW_016912860.1:65261-93104 GCF_001483705.2 Eufriesea mexicana
GGCAGGGTATAGCGCACAAGTCAAAGCCATCCTATCCAACCATAGCGAAACCTGGCACAAACAAGCATAGATTAACTAAAGCATAGGAGCCGACACCACCATTGCGGTCATCTCATGAGAAAAGCAAAACACATTAGAGCACAGTGGAGCACGGAAGTCCACCGAACTGCAGTGCTTAGCACATGAGTCAAAGCCATCGCAAACCAACCTAACCTAACCTAACTTAAGCAATCGTAGCCCCACTCAGCATATCGTGCCACGACCGCTGTTGCTGGCCACCCGTGAGTTGAGTGAAACACAGTAGAGCAACGAAGAGCGCAGTAATCCACCGAAAGCAGTCCTCAGCACAAAAGTCAAAGCTACCCCAGCCAAAACCAAGCAAACATAACGTAACCAAATCTAACCTGACTCAACCTAACGTGCATAGAACGATATTGCTGACCTCCCCAGAGCCAAGCAGATTATACCAGAGCACAGTAGAGCGCAGAGTACCGCCGCATTGCAGTGTAAAACAGAAATGCTGAAGATACCCTAATCTGACCAGACCGACCCTGACCAAACCAAACGTAGCCTAACGCAACTCAACGTGCCTTGGCTAGAGTTGCTGGCGTCCCCAGAGCCAAGCAGAGCATACTAGAGCACAGTAGATCGCAGAGGTCCACCGAATAGCAGTGTATACCACGAAGATCATAGTTTTGCCGACATAACCCAAACCATTATAATCTATACAAACGTCGTCTATATCAACCTATATGCCGAAACCACTACTTCTGGCCTCCACAGGTACAAGCAGAGCATATTAGAGCACAGTAGTGCGCAGAAGTCCACCGAATTGCTGTGTATAGCACAAGAGCCATAGCTATCGTAGCCTAACCTGGCCAAACATAATATAACCGCACGTAGCCTAACCCAACGTAACGTGCCTAGTCCACTATTGCAGACATCCACAGACCGTTCTAGAATGTAACAGAGCACAGTATTGCGCATAAATCAGCTGTATTGCAGTGTAAAGCACAAAAGTCGAAGACACCCTAACCTGGCCTGTAATAACTTAATCTAACCAAACGAAGCCTAACACAAAATAGCGTGCATGGCCACTACTGCTCTCTTTCCCAGAGACAAGCTGAATACATTAGGGCACAGTAGGTTTCAGAAATCAGACGAACGGCAGTGTATAACACAAAAGTCACAGCTATCCTCTGCGGCACTAACCAACGTAACATACACAATCGCAACTTAACCCAAATCTGGTGTGCCACGACCACTATTGCTGGCCGCACGAGAGTCGAGCAGAGTATAACAGCACTGTAGAGCGCAAAAATCCACCGAATTGTAGTCAATAGCGCAAAAGCCAAAGCTACCCTCTCCAAAACCATCCAAACGTAGTATAGCCAAATGTACAATAATTTAAGCTAACGTGCCGCTGTCACTATTGCTGGCAACCCCAGAGACAAGCAGAATATACTAGAGCACAGTAGAGCGCAGAAAGGCACCATGTATCAGCGTATAGCACAAATGACATAGACAACACAACCATACCAGAACAAACCTGTCCTAACCAAACATAGACTACCTAAGCCCTACCAGACGTGGCCACTATTGCTGGCTTCCACAGAGACAGGCAGAGACAATTATAGCACAGTGGAGAGCAGAAATCCATCGAAAGTCAGTGCGTTGCACAGAAGTCAAAGTTATACTCTTCTACCCTAACCAAGCTTAACATAAGCGAACGTAGCCTGACTGAACCTAACCAGAGACAGGCAGAGACAATTATAGCACAGTGGAGAGCAGAAATCCATCGAAAGTCAGTGCGTAGCACAGAATTCAAAGTTATACTCTTCTACCCTAACCAAGCTTAACATAAGCGAACGTAGCCTGACAGAACCTAACGTGCCGAGACCACAATTACTGTCCTCCCCAGAGTCGAGCAGAGTACAGTAGAGCACAGTACAAGGCAGAAGCCTACGAAAAACAGTGTATCGCACGAGAGTGAAAGTATTCCAAACCGACCCCAGTCAAACGTAGCCTAACTCGACTTAGCGTAACTCAATCTAGCGCGCCGCGACAACTATTGCTGGCCTCCACAGAGCCAAGCTGAGCATATTAGAGCACAGTGCAGCGCAGAAATCCGGAGAATAGCAGTGTATGGCACAAGAGTCAAAGCTGCGTTGTCTTAACCGGACCAAATCTGACATAACCTGACGTAACATAACAGAAACTAACGTGCCGCGTCCACTATTACTGGCATCCCCACAAACGAGTAGCGTGTAGTAGAGAACAGCTCAGCGTAGAAATTCACCGAGTAGCAGTGTATACCACGAATGTCAAAGATATCCAAGCCTAACACAAGCTAACATAATCTAACCGAACGTAGCCTAACAAAACCCAGCGTACCGAGGCCACTATTGGTGGACTCCACAGAGCCAAGCTGAAGATATCAGATCACAGTAGAACGCAGGATTCCACCAAATAGTAGTGCATGGCACAAAAATCAAAGCTAGCCTCTCCCAGCCTAACCAATTGTAACATATCAGAACGCAACGTAAATCAATATAACGTGCAGCAACTAGCACAGCTGGCGTCCGCAGAGAAAAGCAGAAAATGCTAGAGCACAGTAGAGCATAGAAATAGACCTCATAGCAGTGAAAAGTGCGAAAGTCGTAGATAATCTGGCAAAACCTAACCATACCTGACCCAACCGATCGTAACATGGCTCAACTTAACGTGTCGCAACCACTATTGCTAGCGCCCCCAGAGACGAACGGAATATGCTAGAGAACAGCAGAGCGCAGAAATCCGGAGCATTGAAGTGTAAAGCAGAAAAGCAAGAGATATTCTAACTTAACCAGACCAAACCACAACTAGCCGGACGTAACCGATCCCAACCTAACGTGCCTAGCCCACTAATGCTGCCCTCCCCATCGACAAGCAGGGCATATTAGAGGAGAGTGGAGCGCAGAGGTCCATATTACGGCAGTGTATAGCATGAAAGTCATGGATGTCCCAACCTAACCCAAACAAACCTAACCTAACCAAATGTAACCTAACACAACCTAACGAGCCGCGGCCACTATTTCTGAATTTCCCAGTGCACAGCAGGGAACGTTAGAGCACAGTAGAGCGCTGACGACCACACAACAATAGTTTATACCACGAAAGTCAGATCAAGCCGATCCAAACCGAAACAAATATAACTTAGCCGAACGTAGCATAACTTGGCCTAACGTGCTGAGACGAAAATTACTGTCTTCCACCGTGTCGAGCAGAGTGCAGTAGAGCAACGTGGAGAGTACAAATCCACCGAATAACTGTATATAGCTCAAAAGTCAAAGCCATACTAACTAAACTTTACACAACCTAACATACCCAAACGTTACCTATCCCAATGAAAGGTGCCTCGGCTGCCATTGCTGGACCCCCAGTTTCTAGCGGTTGCTAGTAGAGCAATGCAGTGCACAGAAATCGGCCGAATGGCTATGTATAGCACAGAAGTCAGAGCTGCCATATCCTAACCTAGCCAAGCGTAACGTAATCATATCGCAACCTTACTTAACCTAACGTGCCGAGACGACTATTGCTGGCCCCTCCAAAGCCAAGCAGAATGTACTGGAGCACAGTAGAGCGCAGAAGGCCACTAAATATCGAGACGACTATGGCTGGCCCCTCCAAAGCCAAGCAGAATGTACTGGAGCACAGTAGAGCGCAGAAGGCCACTAAATATCAGTGTGTAGCACAAGAGTCAAAGATACACTAACCTAACCTGACCTAACCTGGCCTAACTAAACGTGGAATAACTAAACGTAACGAGACCGGACCCCTATTGCTGGCCTCCCCAGAGCCAAGCAGTGTGTAGTAGAGCAATGAAGAGCGCAGAAATTCACCGAGTAACACTGCATAGCACAAGAGGCAAAGTTTTCCTATCCTAAGTTAACCATACGTAACACAATGTAACGCAACCTAACTCAACCTAACGTGGCTGCACCAATATTGCTGACCTCCACAGCGCGAAGCAGAATATACTAGAATATAGTAGACCGCAGAAAGTCACCGCATTGACGTGTAAAACAGAAAAGTAAAAGGTATGCTAACCTAACTTGAGCCAACCTTACCCATCCAAACGTAAACAGTCCCAACCTAACGTGCCTAGCGCACTATTGCTGGAGTCCTCATCGCCAAGCAGGGAATATTAGAGTATAGTAGAACGCGGAAGCACATAGATCGCCTGGGTACGGTACGAAAGTCTATGATATCCCAAACTAACACAAACAATCCTAACCTTACCAAACGTAGCCTATCACAGCTTAACGCGCCGTGGCCACTATTTCTGGTATTCCCAGAGCAAGACAGAGAATATTAGATCACAGTAGGGCGCAGAAATCCACGGAATAGTAGTGTAAAGCACAAAATTCAAAGCTACCCGTACCTGACACAACGTAACCTAACTTAACCAAACGCAAACTAACTCAGCCTAGCGTGCAGTGACCAATATTTCTAGCCTCCCCGGAGAGAAGCAGAGTCGACTAGAGCGCAGTAGAGAGCAGAAATTCACAATAAAGCAGTGTACAGCACAAATGTCGAAGCTAAAGTGTCCCAACCTAACCAAACTTAACTTGTCCAAACGCAACCTAACTCAGTCTAACTTGCCGAAAGCACTACTGAGGGCCTCCCAGTAGCCAAGCAGAGTATACATGGGCACAGTAGGGCGTAGAAATCCATCTAATAACAGTGTATAGCGCAAAAGTCAAAGCAATCCTTTCCTATACTAAATGAACTTATCTTAACAATACGTTGTATATTCCAACCTGACGTGCCGACATCACTGTTGCTGGCCTCCCTGGAGAGAAGCAGAACATACTAGAAAATAGTTCAGCGCAGAGATCCACCGAAAAGCAGTGTACACCACGTAAGTCAAATCTCTCCGGACCTAAACCATGCTAACATAACCAAACCAAATGTTGCCTAACTCAATCTAGCGTGCTGAGACTACCATTGCAGGCCTCCCTAGAACTAGACAGAGCATACTAGAGCAATGTAGTGCGCAGAAATCTGCCGAACCGGAGCGTACAGCACAAAAGTCGAAGCTATCACCTACAAACATTGCCAACCGTGATAAAACCAATCGTAACATAAGACAAGTTAACGTGCCGCGATCAGGATTGCTCGTATCCACAGAGCCAAGCAGAACATATTAGTGGATAGTAGAACGCAGATAACAATAAGATCGTAGTGTATATCAGAAAAGTCTAAGCTAACTAAGCCTAATCCCAACCAACGTATCATAACCGAACGAAATATAAACGGACTAACATGCCGTGGCCGACACTGCCAGCCACCACATAGTCAAGCAGAATATACTACAGCACGGTAGAGCGCAGAAACCCACCGCATAGCAGTGTATAGCACAAAAGTCAAAGCCAGCATAGCCTAACTTAACCCGACCAGACATAACCGAACGTATCCCAACACAACCAAACGTGCAACGACCGCTACTGGTGGCCTCCCCAGAGAAAAGCAGGTTATAGTAGAGCAATGTAGAGCGCAGGTGTCGACCGGACAGCAGTGTATAGCATAAGTGCCATAGTTATACTAACCAAACCCACGCTAACCTAGCCAAGCCAAGCGTAACATGACTCAACCTAGCGTGCCGAGACCAATATTGCTGGCCTCCCCGGAGCCAAGTAGAACATATTGGAGAAAAGTGGAGCGCAGAAGTCCACCGATTAGCAGTGAACAGCACAAAAGTTGAAGCTACCATTTCCTAACTTCACCTGACCTTACCCAACGAAACGTAACATAACATAAACTAACCTGGCACGCCCACGATTGCTGGCACTCCCAGAGCCAGGCAGAGATTGATGGAGCGCAATAGGGCGCAGAAGTCCATAGAATTGGAGTGTGTAGCACAAAAGTCGTAGTTACCCCTGCCTATCCCAACGTAACCTAACGCATCCAAACGTACTCTGACACAACCTAACGTGACACGACCGCCGTTGGTGGCCTCTCCAGGGCAATGCAGAACATACTAGAGGAGGGTATGCCGCAGAAATCCATAGGATAGCAGTGAACTGCAGAGAAATCAAGGATATCCAAACATAACACAAAGTAGCCTTGCCCAACCTATCTTAGAATAACCCATCGTAGCGTGCCGCGACCACTATTGGTTGCCTTCACAAGGACCAGCAGATTGGTGTAGCGCACAGTGGAACGCAGAGATCCACCGACAAACAGTGTATACCACGTGAGCCAATGCTATCGACTCCTAACCTGACCAAACGTAACATAACCAAACGTAACGTAACAAAACCTGGAGTGCCTCGGTCGCTATTGCCGGCCTCACGAGAGCCAAGCAGAGTACAGTAGAGCAAAATTAAGGGCAGGAATCTACTGATGAGCTGCGGATAGGACAAAAGCCTATGCTATACTATCCTTCCCTAACATAGTGTAGCACAGCCATACGCAACATGGCTCAGCCTAACGTGCCGAGGGCACTACCCATGGCATCCACATAGCCAAGCAGAACATACTAGAACACAGTAGGGCGTAAGAACCCGTTGGAAATCAGTATAGTGAACGAGCGTCAAAGCCATCCTAACCAAACTTTGCCTAACCTACCCTAACAACACGTAATATAATTCAACCAAACATACCACGACCGCTACTGCTGGCCACCCCAGAGACAAGCAGATGGTAGTAGTGCCGTACAGGGCGCAGATATGTACCGAGAGGCAGTGCAAAGCGCAAAAGACAAAGCTACCCTCACCAAACCTTACCTAACCTAGCCAAGCAAAGCGTAACCTAACCCCACCTAGCGAGACGAGACCTCTATTGCAGGCCTCCCGAGAGCCAAGGAGAACGAAATTGTGGAGAGTAGATCGCAGAGATCCGTAGGATCGCAGTGTACATCAGAAAAGTCAAAGCTACCCGCACCAAGCCCAAGCAAACCGATCATAACCGAACATAGACTAACTCAAGCTAACGTGTCGTGACTGCTATTGCGGCCCTCCTCAGAGCAAAGTAGGACATACTAGAACACAGTAGAGCGCAGAAATCCACCGAAAAACAGTGTACACCACGTAAGTCAAAGCTATCCAAACCAAACCCTGACAAACGTAACCTAAGCAAACGTAGCCTATCTGGACCTGACGTGACGAGATAACAATTACTGGCCTCCCCATACACGATCAAAGTACGGTGGGGCAACGTAGAGCGCAGGAATCCACCGGATATCCGTGTAAATCACAAAAATCTATGCAGGATATCCTTTACCTTTGCGATATGGACAGCATTGCTGTTGATTTCTGAGCTCTACCGTGCCCTAGTATATTCAGCTTGGTACTGCGGAGGCCAGCAATGGTAGTCTTGGCACTTTAGCTTGAGTTAGGCTACGCTTGCCTATTGTACGTGTGGTTAGGTTGGTAAAGGATAGCTCCGGCTTTTGTGCAAAACACTGCTATTTGGCGGATATCTGCGATCTACAGCCCGCTAATATTTTCTGCTCGGCTCTGGGAAGGCCAGCAATAGGTGTCCCGGCAAGTCATGTAGAGTTACGCTACGATCGGCTATGTTAGGTTAGGTCAGGTTAGGTTAGGATATCTTCGACTCTTCTGCTTTACACTGCTATGCTGCGGATTTCTGCACTTTACGGCGCTGCAATATATTCTGCGTAGCTCTGGGGATGTCAGCAATAGCGTTCTATGCACGTTAGGTAGAGTTATGTTACGTTAGGTTGTGTAACGTTTGCTTTGGTTAGGCCTGGATAGCTTCCACTTTTGTACTGTGCACTGCTATTCAGTTAATTTCTGCGCTCTGCTGTGATCTAATGTGCTCTGCTGTGATCTAATGTGCTCTGCTTTGCTCTGGGGAAGCCAGAAATAGTGGCTGCGGCGCCTTGGACTGTTATGTTACGTTCGATTAGGTTAGGGTACCTTTGACTTTTGCCCTATTCATTGCAATGCGGTGGATTTCTGCGATCCACTGTGCTCCAGTATATTCTGCCTGGCTATGATGGGGCCTTCAATTGTGGCCTCGGCCGGTTAGGTTGAGTTAAATTACGTTCGGCCATGTGAGACTAGGTTTCATTAGGTTAGTGTAGCTTTAGCTTTTGCGCTATACACAGATATTCGGTGGATTTCTGCGCTCTACTGTGCTCTAATATGCTCTGATTGGACCTCTGGTGACCAGCAATAATGGTCTCGTCACGTTACGTTGACTTAGGCTACGTTTTGTTAAGCTACATTTGTTTGGGCAAGGATAGCATAGCTTGGTCTTTCATGGTATACACCGCTATGCCGTGTATATATGATCTCAACTTTGCCCTGGTGTGTGATCCTCGGCGCTGGGGCTGCCAGCTATAGCGGTCTCGCAACGCTAGGTTCAGTTGTTCTACGTTTGGTTATGCTAGGCTAGGTCAAGTAAGCTCAGAATTTATTTGACGTTTGTGTTATTCGCTGCTCTTCGGAGGCTTTCTAGGCACTACTGTGCTCTAGTATGTTCTGCTTGGCTCTGGGGATGCCAGTAATTGTGGTCTCGGCACATTATTTTGAGATAGTACACGTTTTGCTGTGTTATGGTTTCTACAGTTATGTTTGGATAGTTTAGACTTTTCTGCTCTACACTCAGATTCTATGGATTCCGGTGCGCTGCACTCCTCTAATATGCTCTGCTTCACTCTGTAGAGGCCAGCAATGCTCGTGGCGGCACATTCGGTTGAATTATATTATGGTCGGCTGGGTTATGTTATGATATCATTGACTTTTGTGATTCATATTGCATTATTCCAGATTTCGGCAGTCTACTGTGCTACAGTATTTCCTCCTTCGCTCTTGGGAGGTAAGCAGCAGTGGTGTAGGTACGTTATGTTGAGTTAGGTTCGATTGGTTATGCTATGCTTTGCCGGGTTACGCTAGGATAGCATTGAAATTTGTGATGTATACCGCTATTCGGGGGATTTCTGCGCTCTACTGCCGTCTAGACTATTCTGCTGGGCACTGGGGATGTCAGCAGTTACGTTCCATGTACGTTAGGTTTAGTTATGTTTGCTATGTTATGTTTGCTTTGGTTAGGAAAGGATGGCTTTTACTTTCGTGCTGTGCACTGCTTTTACGTGGATTTCTGCGCCCTATTGTGCTCTAGTATGCTCTGACTGGCTGCGGGGGGGCGGCAATAATGCTCTCGGCATGTTGGTTTGAGCTAGGGTACGTTTAGCTAGGTTAGGTTGCATTAGGATTGGTTGGGATAGCTCCTACTTTCGTGCTGTGCTCTGCTGTTCGGTGGATTTCTGCACTCTACTGCACTATATTGTTATCTGCTTGGCCCTCGCTAGGCGAGCAACTGTGTTGGCGGCACGTTGTATTTAGCTTGGCTGCATTTGGTTTGCTTATGTTAGCTTGGGTTAGGATTGGATGTCTTTGAATCATCTCTTGTAGAATGCTGTTCTATGGATTCCTGCGATCTACCCTAGTCCGATAAGTCCTATCAGGCTCTGGGGAGGCCAGTAATGTTGGTCGTGGCACGTTAGGTTTTGTCAGGTTTCACCTGAAAATGCTTCGATAGGTTATGTTAGGATAAGATGGCTTTGGCTTTTGCGATCTGCACTGACACAAGGTGGATTTCTTCACACTAATGTCCTCTAGTATGCTCTGCTATGCTGTGGGGAGGCCGGAAATTCTGGCCGCCGCGCGTCGGTTTGAGTTAGGTTACGTTTACTTCGTTCATGATAGGTTTGGATAGCTTTGAACCTTCAGCCGTATGCTACGGTTCTGTGGACCCCTGCGCCCTGCTCTGATCTATTATTTTCTGCTTAAGAATTTATTTGACGTTTGTGTTATTCGCTGCTCTTCGGAGGCTTTCTAGGCACTACTGTGCTCTAGTATGTTCTGCTTGGCTCTGGGGATGCCAGTAATTGTGGTCTCGGCACATTATTTTGAGATAGTACACGTTTTGCTGTGTTATGGTTTCTACAGTTATGTTTGGATAGTTTAGACTTTTCTGCTCTACACTCAGATTCTATGGATTCCGGTGCGCTGCACTCCTCTAATATGCTCTGCTTCACTCTGTAGAGGCCAGCAATGCTCGTGGCGGCACATTCGGTTGAATTATATTATGGTCGGCTGGGTTATGTTATGATATCATTGACTTTTGTGATTCATATTGCATTATTCCAGATTTCGGCAGTCTACTGTGCTACAGTATTTCCTCCTTCGCTCTTGGGAGGTAAGCAGCAGTGGTGTAGGTACGTTATGTTGAGTTAGGTTCGATTGGTTATGCTATGCTTTGCCGGGTTACGCTAGGATAGCATTGAAATTTGTGATGTATACCGCTATTCGGGGGATTTCTGCGCTCTACTGCCGTCTAGACTATTCTGCTGGGCACTGGGGATGTCAGCAGTTACGTTCCATGTACGTTAGGTTTAGTTATGTTTGCTATGTTATGTTTGCTTTGGTTAGGAAAGGATGGCTTTTACTTTTGTGCTGTGCACTGCTTTTACGTGGATTTCTGCGCCCTATTGTGCTCTAGTATGCTCTGACTGGCTGCGGGGGGGGGGGCAATAATGCTCTCGGCATGTTGGTTTGAGCTAGGGTACGTTTAGCTAGGTTAGGTTGCATTAGGATTGGTTGGGATAGCTCCTACTTTCGTGCTGTGCTCTGCTGTTCGGTGGATTTCTGCACTCTACTGCACTATATTGTTATCTGCTTGGCCCTCGCTAGGCGAGCAACTGTGTTGGCGGCACGTTGTATTTAGCTTGGCTGCATTTGGTTTGCTTATGTTAGCTTGGGTTAGGATTGGATGTCTTTGAATCATCTCTTGTAGAATGCTGTTCTATGGATTCCTGCGATCTACCCTAGTCCGATAAGTCCTATCAGGCTCTGGGGAGGCCAGTAATGTTGGTCGTGGCACGTTAGGTTTTGTCAGGTTTCACCTGAAAATGCTTCGATAGGTTATGTTAGGATAAGATGGCTTTGGCTTTTGCGATCTGCACTGACACAAGGTGGATTTCTTCACACTAATGTCCTCTAGTATGCTCTGCTATGCTGTGGGGAGGCCGGAAATTCTGGCCGCCGCGCGTCGGTTTGAGTTAGGTTACGTTTACTTCGTTCATGTTGGCAGGGGATAGGTTTGGATAGCTTTGAATCTTCAGCCGTATGCTACGGTTCTGTGGACCCCTGCGCCCTGCTCTGATCTATTATTTTCTGCTTGGCCTTGCGGACGCCATGAACAGTAGTCGCGGCACGATATGTTGAGACAGGTTACGTTTGGTTCGGTTAGGTTGCGTTGGGTTGGGTGAGGTTGGCTTTGACTTTTGTGCTACACAAAGCTATTCTATAGTCTTCTGCGCTCTACAGTGCTCTATCAAACTCTGCTCGGCTCTCGCGGGTCCAGCAATAGTGGTCCCAGCGCTGCAGGTTGTGTTAAGTTACGTTTTGTTATGTTATGATTGGTTAGGTTAGGAGAGGATAACTCTGCCTCTTCTGCTATGCACTCATTTTCGGTTGAGTTCTGCGCTCTGCTGTGATCTAATACCTTCTGCTTTGCTATGGGGAGGCAATCAATTGTGTTCTCGGCTCGATAGGTTTAGTTATTCTACGTTCGGTTTGGTTATGTTTGGTCAGACTATGTTAGGATATATTTGACTTTTTTGCTATACACTGATATTTGGTAGCGTTCTGTGATCTACTGCGTTCTAATTAGTTCTGATTGTCCCTGAGAAGGCCAGCAATAGTGGCTTCGTCGCGTTAGTTTGTGTTACGTTACGTATGGCTATGCTACGTTCCGTTAGGTTGGTATAGGATGGCTTTGGCTTTTGTGGTATACACTGCTATGCGGAGGATATCTACTACCTACTGCGCCCTAATGTGTTCTGCTTGTCTCTGGCGTGGCCAGCAATGTTGGTCTCGGCGCGTTATGTTTGGTCATATCGCGTTTGGTTAGGCTAGATTCGTTCGGGTTATGTTAGGGTATCTTTGACTCCTGCGCTCAACACTGCTATCTTACATACCTCTGCACTCTACTGTGCTCTATCGTATCCTGCTTGTCTCTGCGTGCGGCAGCAGCAATGTTCGCGGTACGTTAATTTGGGATATGCTACTTTCGGTTAAGTTCGTTTCGGTAGTGCTTCGTCAGGATATGGTAGACTTTCGCGCCCTGCACTGCTATTCGCTGGGCTCCTGCGCTCTGCTGCGCTCTAATTTGCTCTGATTTACTCTGAGACAGCCAGTAATAACGGTCTCGTCACGTTATGTTGAGTTATGCTACATTTGACAGTGTTACGCTTGTTTATGTTATGCTAGGATGGATTTGACTTTTGTGATATACACACGTGCTCGGTGCATTCCTACGCTCCGCTGTAATCTTATGCTCTCTGCTTTGCTCTGGAGAAGCCAGTAAAAGTGGCCGCGGCGTTTTCGGTTGGGTCATGTTACGTTTTGCTACGTTAAGTTTGGATATATTAATACTCGATAGCTTCGTCTTTTGTGCTATCCACTGCTACTCGGTGGATTTCAGCGCTCTACTGTGCTATAATGAGTTCCACTTGGCAATGTGGAGATCAGCGGCATTCATTTTCGCACGTTATGTCGAGAGAATTCGTGATTGGTTTGGCTAAGTTAGGACAGGTTTGGTAAGGATAGCATTGGCATTTGCGTTGTACGCTGCCATTCGGTGTATTTCTGCACCCTACATTTCACTACTAGCCTCTGCTAGGATCTCGGGAGACCAGCAATGGTGATTGTGGCACGTTTGATTTAGTCGCGATAAGTTTGGCCAGGTAGGTTAGTTTAACCTTGGTCAGGAGTACTCTGACTTTTGTGCTATACGCTGATATTCGGAGGATTTCTGCGCGTTATATTGCCCTACTATACTCCGCTCGACTCTCGGGATGTCACCAATTGTGGTCTGGGTACGATAGTTTGAGCAATATTCCGTTTGGTCTCTCTTGGTTATGCCAGTTTAGGTTTGGGTCGCTTTAACTTTTGTGCTTTACACTGAATTGCGATGGTCTCCTGCGACCTATTGTGCTGTAGTATGTTATGCTTGGCTCTGTAGAGGGCCGCAGTGGTGTTCCCGGCATTTCAGGTTTAGCTATCCCACGCTTGGCTTGGTTAGCGTAGGTCACGATAGGTTGGCACATCTTTGACTCTTGCGCTATACACTGCTGTTCGGAAGACGTTTGCGCTCCACATTTCTCTGCTATACTCTGCTTGACCCATGTGGGGCCAGCAGTAGTTGTTGTGCAACGTCAGGTTGAGATAGGTAACGTTTGGTTACGCCAGGACAGGTTAAGTTTGGTTAGGATAGCTTCCACTTTTGTGCTGACCATTGATATTCGGCGGATTTTCGCGCTGTACCGCTCTCTAATGGTTTCTGCTTGTCTCAGGGGATTCCAGCAATGGTGGCCTCGGCACGTTAAGTTGAGTTATGCTACCTTAGGTTTGGTTAGGTTATATCAGGTAAGGTTAATATATCTTTGCCTTTTATGCTATACACTTCATTTCGGCGGACTTCTGCGCTCCACTTGGCTCTACTATTCTGCGCTCGAGTCTAGGGTGACCAGCAATCGTGGTCGCGGGCAGGCTAGGCCAAGTCAGGTTACTTTCGGTCCGGTTAGGTTAGGCTAAGTTTTGTTTCGGAAGCTTTGACTTTCGTGCCGTACACCGTTTTTCGGCGGATTTTTGCGCTCTAATCAGCTCTACAATCTTGCGCTTGTGCCTGTGAAGGGCAGCAATAGTGGTCGCGGCACATTACGTTTTGTTAGCCCAAGTGTGAATAGGTTCCGTTGGTTTGGGTTAGGGTCGGGTAGCTTTGACTTCCTTGCCATGCTCTGCCGTTTTATGCTCTTCTACTCTCTTCTAATATACTCTGCGTGACTCTGTTTGAGCCAGCAAAATTGGTATCGGCGGGTTAGGTTGTGTTAGGTTACGTTCGAACTTGTTATGTTTGCTTACATTAGGTTGGGGTAGCTCTGTCTTTTGTGCTATACACTGCGGTTCTTAGGATTTCTGCGCTCCACTCTCCTCCAGTATTTTCTGCTTGGCTCTAACGAGGACAGCAATACTGTTCTCGGCATGTTACGTTGTACACGGTTACGTTTGATTACTTTAAGTTTGGATAGGTTAGTACAGGATGGCTCAGACTTTTGTGCTACACACTGCTATACGCTGGTTTTCTGCGCCCTACTGTGCCCTAATATTTTCTGCTTGGCTCTGTGCAGGCCAGCAATTTTGGTTTCGACGCGTGAGGCTGAGTTGTGTTACGTTTGGTTAGATTAGGATAAGTTAAGTTTTGTTGGGACAGCTCTAACTCTTATACTTCAGTTCTGCTTGTCTCTGGCGTGGCCAGCAATGTTGGTCTCGGCGCGTTATGTTTGGTCATATCGCGTTTGGTTAGGCTAGATTCGTTCGGGTTATGTTAGGGTATCTTTGACTCCTGCGCTCAACACTGCTATCTTACATACCTCTGCACTCTACTGTGCTCTATCGTATCCTGCTTGTCTCTGCGTGCGGCAGCAGCAATGTTCGCGGTACGTTAATTTGGGATATGCTACTTTCGGTTAAGTTCGTTTCGGTAGTGCTTCGTCAGGATATGGTAGACTTTCGCGCCCTGCACTGCTATTCGCTGGGCTCCTGCGCTCTGCTGCGCTCTAATTTGCTCTGATTTACTCTGAGACAGCCAGTAATAACGGTCTCGTCACGTTATGTTGAGTTATGCTACATTTGACAGTGTTACGCTTGTTTATGTTATGCTAGGATGGATTTGACTTTTGTGATATACACACGTGCTCGGTGCATTCCTACGCTCCGCTGTAATCTTATGCTCTCTGCTTTGCTCTGGAGAAGCCAGTAAAAGTGGCCGCGGCGTTTTCGGTTGGGTCATGTTACGTTTTGCTACGTTAAGTTTGGATATATTAATACTCGATAGCTTCGTCTTTTGTGCTATCCACTGCTACTCGGTGGATTTCAGCGCTCTACTGTGCTATAATGAGTTCCACTTGGCAATGTGGAGATCAGCGGCATTCATTTTCGCACGTTATGTCGAGAGAATTCGTGATTGGTTTGGCTAAGTTAGGACAGGTTTGGTAAGGATAGCATTGGCATTTGCGTTGTACGCTGCCATTCGGTGTATTTCTGCACCCTACATTTCACTACTAGCCTCTGCTAGGATCTCGGGAGACCAGCAATGGTGATTGTGGCACGTTTGATTTAGTCGCGATAAGTTTGGCCAGGTAGGTTAGTTTAACCTTGGTCAGGAGTACTCTGACTTTTGTGCTATACGCTGATATTCGGAGGATTTCTGCGCGTTATATTGCCCTACTATACTCCGCTCGACTCTCGGGATGTCACCAATTGTGGTCTGGGTACGATAGTTTGAGCAATATTCCGTTTGGTCTCTCTTGGTTATGCCAGTTTAGGTTTGGGTCGCTTTAACTTTTGTGCTTTACACTGAATTGCGATGGTCTCCTGCGACCTATTGTGCTGTAGTATGTTATGCTTGGCTCTGTAGAGGGCCGCAGTGGTGTCCCCGGCATTTCACGTTTAGCTATCCCACGCTTGGCTTGGTTAGCGTAGGTCACGATAGGTTGGCACATCTTTGACTCTTGCGCTATACACTGCTGTTCGGAAGACGTTTGCGCTCCACATTTCTCTGCTATACTCTGCTTGACCCATGTGGGGCCAGCAGTAGTTGTTGTGCAACGTCAGGTTGAGATAGGTAACGTTTGGTTACGCCAGGACAGGTTAAGTTTGGTTAGGATAGCTTCCACTTTTGTGCTGACCATTGATATTCGGCGGATTTTCGCGCTGTACCGCTCTCTAATGGTTTCTGCTTGTCTCAGGGGATTCCAGCAATGGTGGCCTCGGCACGTTAAGTTGAGTTATGCTACCTTAGGTTTGGTTAGGTTATATCAGGTAAGGTTAATATATCTTTGCCTTTTATGCTATACACTTCATTTCGGCGGACTTCTGCGCTCCACTTGGCTCTACTATTCTGCGCTCGAGTCTAGGGTGACCAGCAATCGTGGTCGCGGGCAGGCTAGGCCAAGTCAGGTTACTTTCGGTCCGGTTAGGTTAGGCTAAGTTTTGTTTGGGAAGCTTTGACTTTCGTGCCGTACACCGTTTTTCGGCGGATTTTTGCGCTCTAATCAGCTCTACAATCTTGCGCTTGTGCCTGTGAAGGGCAGCAATAGTGGTCGCGGCACATTACGTTTTGTTAGCCCAAGTGTGAATAGGTTCCGTTGGTTTGGGTTAGGGTCGGGTAGCTTTGACTTCCTTGCCATGCTCTGCCGTTTTATGCTCTTCTACTCTCTTCTAATATACTCTGCGTGACTCTGTTTGAGCCAGCAAAATTGGTATCGGCGGGTTAGGTTGTGTTAGGTTACGTTCGAACTTGTTATGTTTGCTTACATTAGGTTGGGGTAGCTCTGTCTTTTGTGCTATACACTGCGGTTCTTAGGATTTCTGCGCTCCACTCTCCTCCAGTATTTTCTGCTTGGCTCTAACGAGGACAGCAATACTGTTCTCGGCATGTTACGTTGTACACGGTTACGTTTGATTACTTTAAGTTTGGATAGGTTAGTACAGGATGGCTCAGACTTTTGTGCTACACACTGCTATACGCTGGTTTTCTGCGCCCTACTGTGCCCTAATATTTTCTGCTTGGCTCTGTGCAGGCCAGCAATTTTGGTTTCGACGCGTGAGGCTGAGTTGTGTTACGTTTGGTTAGATTAGGATAAGTTAAGTTTTGTTGGGACAGCTCTAACTCTTATACTTCACGCTGACATTCGGTGGATCTCTGCTCTGTGCATTGCCCTACAAGCCTCTGCTTGGCTCTGGGGTTGCCCGTAATAGTGGTCGTGGCACGTTTGGATTGTTAGGTTGCGTTTGGTATGGTTACGTTAGTCTATGTTTGGATACGACTGCCCTGCTTTTCGATCTGCATGCTGCTGCTCGGATGATCTCTGCGCTCTGCTTGGCTCTAATGTGTTCTGCTTTGCCATGGGGATGCCAGGAACAGTGGTCTCGGCAAGTTACGTCGAGATAGGCTGCGGTTGGTGAGGTTAGGGTAGGACAGGTTGCTGCAGGATATCTTTGACTTTTGGGGTATACACTGCAATGCGGTTTATTTTTGCGCTCTACTGAGCTCTGCGATATCCTGCCTTGCTCCTTGGAGGGCGCAAACAGCGGTCTAGGTACGTTAGGTTGAGCTACGGTACGTCTGGATATTTTAGGGTAGGTAATGTTTGGCAAGGATAGCTGTGAGAGCTACGGTACGTCTGGGTATTTTAGGGTAGGTAATGTTTGGCAAGGATAGCTGTGACTTTTGCTCTATACACAATAACTCGCTGGATTTCTACGCTCTAATTGGCTCTACTATATTCTGCTTGGTCCTGGGGTGGCCAACAATGGCTGTCGCGGATTATCACGCTGAGTTAGCCAACAATTAGTCAGGTTACGTTAGTTTGGGTTAGGTCTGGACAGGTTTGGCGTTCTGATATTCACCGCGATTCTATGGATTGCTGCGCTCTAATCTTCCCTGTTATACTCTGCTTGGCTATGGGAAGGCCAGCAATAGCGGCCGCGGCATTATAGCTTGA
Organism: Eufriesea mexicana; assembly: GCF_001483705.2. Classification (NCBI taxonomy): domain Eukaryota; kingdom Metazoa; phylum Arthropoda; class Insecta; order Hymenoptera; family Apidae; genus Eufriesea; species Eufriesea mexicana. The sequence continues at coordinate 82,846 of NW_016912860.1, forward strand.
GTTTGATTAAGATTGGCTATGTTACGATTGGTTAGGTCAGGTCGGTATATCTATGACTTTCGTACAGCACACTGCCATTCCATGAACTTGTGCTCTATCTTACCCTGCTTGCCTCTGGGGACGTCAGGAATATATGTCGCGGCACGTTAGGCTGAGCTACGCTTCGTTTGGTTATGTCAGGTTTTGTTTGGCTTGGTTGGGTTATCTTTGACTTTTGTGCAACGAACTGCTGTTCATTGTATTTCTGCTCTCTTCTGTGCTATAGTATACTTCGCTCGACTCTGGGGATGTCAGCAGTAGTGGTTTAAGCACGCTAGGTTGAGTCGGGTTACGCATGTTTATGTTACGTTTGGTTACGTTTATCCAGGATAGCTTTGACTTTTGTGCTACACACTGCTATTCGGCGGATTTCTGTGCACTACTGTGATCAAGCATGCGCTGCTTTGCTCAGGGGAGGCCAGAAATTGTGACCGCTGCCGGCGTGGTTGTGTTATGTTGCGTTTGGCTAGGTTAGTATTTTCTGGGTTAGGGTTGGATCAACTTGACTTCTTTGCTGTACACTGGAATGCGGTGCATTTCTGCGATCTACTGTGCTCTAGTATTTCCTGCTTGGCTCTAGGGAAGCCAGTAATAGTGTTGTCGGCGCATTAGATAGAGATAGGTTCCGTCTCGTTATGTTATATTGGCATAGGTTTGGTTCGCATAGCTTCGACTTTTCTGCTGTGCACTGCGTTTGTATGGGTATCTGAACCCTGCCTCCCTCTAATATGCTCTGCTTGACCATGTGGTGGCCAGCATTATTGGCCGCAGCACGTTGGGTTTCGTTAGATATAGTTCGGCTAGGGTAGTTTAAGTTTGGTTATGCTAGTATAGCTCTGACTATTGTGCTCGACACAGATATTCTATGGACTTCATTGCTCTACTGTGCACTATCGCATTCCGCTTGTCTCCTGGCACGCCAGCAGTGGTTGCAGCTCCGTGTTTGGTTGAGTTAGGTTACGTTTTGTTATGTTACGTTTGCTTGGGTTAGGAGAGGGTAACTTTAACTCTTGCGCTGCAAGCTACTGTTAGGTGCATTTCTGCGCTCTACCCTGCTCTACTATGTTCTGCTTGGCCCTGTGTAGGCCGGAAATAGAGGTCGCTGCATGTTACGGTGAGTTAGTATACGTTAGGTTGGGTTAGGGTAGGTCAGATTCTGTTTGGATGGGGAGGCCTGTATCTACGGACACCACCACCGAGCGGCGGCGGTGCTTCTGAAGAAGGGGCCGTTTAGTCGGGGCGAATAGGCCGACAATCCGTGATGACTGCCTGACTAGCTCGGCTGAGAAAGCAGTGCAGCTGGCGGCAACGGACCATCGGGCTTTACTTCCCGTCCTGGATGCATGGGCGCGTAGCGGCAGCCGGGGCTATCCTAACCTATCCTACCCATACGTAACCTAGCTCAACCTAACGTGCTGCGACCAGCATTACAGACGTCTACAGCGTCAAGCATAGCATATCAGAGGTGTGTAGGCCGCAAAAATCCAAAGAATCGCAGTGAATAGCAGAAAAGTCGTAGCTATCTTACCTAAACCTAACCGAAGCCAACGTAACACAACTAAACGTATCCTACCTCAACATAATGTTCCGAGACCACTATTACTGGCACCGTCAGAGGCAAGCTGAACAAACCAGAGTACAGTGGTGTGCAGCAATCCATCAAATCGCTGCGTAGGGATCAGAAGTCAAGGTTACCCTATACCAACCTAACAAAATGTAGCACAACCAAGCGCAAGCTAATGTAGCCTATCGTACCTACACCACAATTACTGGCCCCTCCATCGCCAAGCGGAACATATTAGAGGAGAGAGGATCGCTGAAGCCCATAGAATGAAAGTGAATTGCAAAAAAGTCTATGCTATTCTTACCTGACCCAAATTAACCAAACATAGCCGAACGTAACCTAACTGAATCCAAAGTGCCGAAACCACCATTGCTGCCATCTGCAGAGTCGAGCAGAGGATATTAGAACACAGGAGAACGCAGGATTCCTTCGAATAGCAGTGTATAGCACAACAGTCAAAGCTATCCTCTTCAAACCTGACCAATCGTAGCATAACCAAGCGTAACGTAACACATCCCGTGGAGCCACGACTGTTATTGCTGGCCTTCCGGGATTCGAGCAGAGCACAGCAGAGCACAGAAATCCACCGAATGATAGTGTATACCGCGAAAGCCAGAGCAATCCATAGCTAATCCAAGCTAACATAATCTAACCAAACGTTGCCCAACTCAACGTAACGTGCCGATACCACTATTGCTGGCCCACCTGTAGCCAAGCTGAACATATTAGAGCTCAGCAGAGTGCAGTAGTCCGCCGAAGAGCAGTTTATAGCGCAAAAGGCGAATTTCGGCGCACCTACCCTAGCCAATCGCAGCGTAACTGAACGAACCTCACCACGGACCACCTCAGAGTCAAGCAGAGTATAGTGGAGCACAGTGGAGCGCAGAAATCCACCGAACAGCAGTGTGTAGCACAAAAGTCAAAGCTATGCTGTCCTTGCCGAACAAAACGTAACACATCCAAACACTACCTAACACAACCTAACGTGCCTAGACGACAATTGCTGACTTCCAGGGTGCCAGGCCGAATATACTAGAGCACAGTACAGCGCCGAAGTCAGCCGCGTTGCAGTGAATGTCATAAGAGTCAAAGACATTCTAACCATACCAGACCTAACCTAACCTATCAGAACGTAGCCTGTCAAAACGTAACATGCCGAGACCGCTATTGCTTCCCTTCCCAAATCCAAGCAGGACTCACTTGTGCGCAGTAGAGGGCAGAAATCCATCACATATCAGTGTACAGAACGAAAGTTAAAGCCATCCCAACCAAACCTATCCTAACCCAACCTAGCCGAACATAACCTGACTCAAAGTAACGTGCCGAGAACACAATTCCTGGCATCCCCACAGACAATCCGAAAGCATTAGAGCACTGTAGGGCGCAGAAATCCATCTAACAGCAGACTATAGCCCTAAGGTGAAAGCTAGCTCTCTTAACCTGGCCGAACGTAGCATAAAAAACCATAACATAACTCAACCTAACGTGCTGCGACCGCTATTGCAGGCCTTCCCGGAGCCAAGCCGAAGATATCAGAGAACTTTAGGGCGTAGAAATCCACCTAATATCAGACTATACGACTAACGTCAAAGGTATTCTCTCCTAACCTAACCAATCCTAACATAACGAAGCTTCACATAACTAAGCCAATTTGCGGCGACCGCTATTACTGGCCTCCCCAGAGCCAAGCAGGACATACTAGAGCACAGTATAGAGCAGAAATCCATCGAATGCCAGTGTACAGCGCAAAAGTTAGAGCTATCGTTATCAAACATGGCATGACCAAACCGAACTGTACGTAACCTGACACAGCGTAACGTGCAGAGACCACCATTCCTGGCATTCCCAGAGCCAGGCTGAAAATATTAAAGTACTCTAGGGGACAGAAATCCACACAATAGCAGACTATAGCACTGAAGACGAAGCCATCTCCTCCTAACATAGCCAACCGTAACATAACCAAACGTAACATAACTCAGACGAACGTTCGGAGACAGCTATTGCTGCCATCCCCAGAGGCAAGCTGGATTTAGTAGAGCACAGCAGAGCGGAGAAATCCTCCAAATAGCAGTGAACAGCACAAAAGGTAAGGCTGTCCACACAAAACTTAGCCTGACCATAACCTTCCGCGAATAACCTGACAAAATTTAACGTGCAGAGGCCACTATTGCTGTACTTCCCAGAGCCGAGCTGAAGGCATGAGAACACTCCATGATGTAGGAATCCACATAACAGCGGACCATAGCACTAAAGTCAGAGCTATCCTCATAACAAAACCAATCGTAACATAAACACACGTAACCTAACCCACTATAAAGTGCCGCGACCTCTATTGCTCGCCACTACAGGAAGAAGCAGAATTCATTATTTAGAGAGTAGAACCATGAAATCCATATAATCGCTATGAATATCAGGAAAGTCAAAGCTACTCAATCCCAACCCAAACCAACTGCTTATAACCAAACATATCATAAATAATCCGAACGTGCGAGGACTGCTTTTGCTACCCTTAACAGAGCCAAGCTGAAAATATTAAAGCACTGTAGGGAGCAGAAATCCTCCTAATAGCAGGCTATAGAACCAAAGTCAAAGGCATCCTTTCCTAACGTAGCTAACCGTTACACGACCAAACGTAACCCAACTCAACCTATCGGGCTGAGACCACTGTTGCTAGCCTCCACGGAGCCAAGCGGAACACATTAGTAGAGAGTAGGACGCAGAAATCCATAGAATCACAGTGCATAACTCAAAAGTCAGAGTTACCCAAACATAAACCAGCCCAACACAACACAACCGAACATTGTCTAACTCAACCTAACGTTCCGAGACCGCCATTGCTTCCCATGCCAGAGTCAGGCAGGACATACTAGGGCACAGTGGAGTTCGGAAATCCACCGTATATTCGTGTAGAGCAAAGAAGTTAAAGCTGTCCTGACAAAATATAGCCAGACCCAACATAAGCGAACGCAGCCTGACGCAACGTTTCGGACGGAGGCCACTGTTGCTGGCATTAACAGAGCCAAGATGAAAATATTAAAGCACAGTAGTGCTCAGAGGTCCACCTAATAGCAGACAACAGCACTAAATTCGTAGCTATTCTCGCCTAACCTAATGAAATGTAACATGACCGAACGTAACCTAACTCAACCTAACATGCCGCGACCACTATTGCTGTCCTCCGCAGAGTCAAGCGGAACGAGCCAGTGGCGAGCAGAACGCTGAAAACAATATAATCGCTCTGTATATCAGAAAATTCAAAGCTACCCCTGCCTAACCCAAACCAACGGATCATAACCAAACATTGTCTGACTCAACCTGACGTGCAGAGACCGCTATTGATGTTCGACCCAGTGCCGAGCATGTGATACTAGAGCACAGTAGAGAGCAGAAATCCACTGAATGGCAGTGAACAGCACAAAAGGTAAAGCTGCACTGAACAAACATAGCCTGACACAACCTAACCGAACGCAACCTGATTCAACATAGCGTGCCGAGACAAGTACTGCTGGCCTTCCCAGTGTGAAGCTGAAAATATTAAAGCACCGTAGGCAGGAATCCACATAAAAGCAGACTATTGCACAGAAGTCGCTGCCATCGTCTCCTAACCTAGAGATTCGTATCATAATCGATCGTATCCTAACTTCCCCAGAAGTGCTTCGACCACTGTTATTATCCTCGCCAGAGCCCAGCAGGACATACTAGAGCGCAGTAGGGAGCAGAAATCCACCGAACAGCAGTGCACAGCACAAGAGATAAAGTTATCCTGAACAAACATAGACTGACGGAACCTAACCGAACGCAACATGTCCCAACTTAACGTACCGATACCACTATTGCTGGCCCTCCCAAAGCGAAGCTGAATATATTCGAGCACTGTATGGCGCCGAAATGCACATAATAGCGGACTAGAGCACTAAAGACAAAGCTACCCCCCCCCCTAACCTAACAAATATTAACATGACCAAACCAATCGTAACTCAACCTAACGTGCCGCGATCGCAATTGCTGACCTCCGCAGAGCCAGGCAGAACACATTAGCGGAAAGTGGAACGCAGAAACCCATAGAATCGCAGTGTACATCAGAAAGGTCAAAGCTACCCGTGCCTAACCCAAACCAGCACAGCAGAACCAAACATAGCATGCCCCAACCTAACGTGCGGAGACCGCTATAGCAACCCACCACTAGGCTAAGCAGCACATACTAGAGCACAGCAACGCGCTGAAATCCTCCGAATTGCAGTGTGCAGCTCAAAAGTTGCAGCAATCCATACCAAACATAGCTTAACACAACATAACGGGACATAACCTGTCTCAACATAACGTCCAGAGACCACTATTGCTGGCCTTCCCAGACGCTTGCTGGAAATGATAAAACACTGTAGGGAGCAGAAATCCACATAATAGCAGACAATGGCACTAAAGTCAAAGCCCTCCTCTCGGAACCTGACCAACCGTATCATAACCAAGCGTACCCTAACTACACCTAACGTGCCGAGACCACTATTGCTGACCATCCCAGAGTCAAGCGGGACACATTAGTAGAGAGTAGAACGCAGAAATCCATATAATAGCAGTGATATCAGAAAAGTCAAGGCTACCCATGTTTAACCGAAACAAACAGGACATAACCGAACATAGCCTAACTCAATCTAACGTGCCGAGACCGCTATTGTTGCCCTCCACAGAGCCAAGCAGGACATCCGAGAGCACAGTTGATCGCAACAGTACGCCGAATAGATGTGAAGAGCACAAATGCTAAAGCACCAAATACCAACTTTAGCACAAACCAAGGTAACCGAAAGTAACCTGACACAGCATAACGTGACGAGGCCACCATTTCTGGCCTTCCCAGGGCCAACCTGAAAGCATTGGAGCGCTGAAGGACACAGAAATCTACCTAATAGCAGACTGTGGCAATAAAGTTTAAGATATCCTCTCCTAACGTAACCAACAGTGTCATAACCAACCGTAGCCTAACTCAACCGAAAGTGCCGCGACTACTACAGCTGGCCTCCGCCGAGCCAGGCAGAACACATTCGTGGAGAGTAGAACGCAGAAGCCTATAGAATTGCAGTGTATATTGAAAAAGTCAGAGTTACACAAACCTAACCGAAACAAACGGAACATATCCAAACAGAGCCTGGCTCAACTTAGCGCGCTGAGAACGCTATTGTTGCACTCCCCAGAGGGAAGCAGGAAGTACTAGAGCACTGTAGAGCGGAGAAATCGACCGGATAAAAGTGCGCAGCACAAATGTCAAAGTTGTCCTGACCATAATTAGCCTAAACCTACGTAACCGAACGTAACATCACTTAACATAACGTACCGAGACCACTATTGCAGCCCTTCCCAGAGCCAAGCGGAAAATATTAAAGCACTACAGGGAGCAGAAATCCACGCAATTGCCGACCACAGCACTAAAGTCATAGGCATCCTGTCCTAACCTAACCAAACGTTACGTAACCAAACGTAACACAACTAAACCCTACGTGCCGCCACCACTATTGCTGGCCCCCGCAGAGTCAAGAGGAACACTATAGTGAAGAGTAGATCGCAGAAATCCATGTAACCGCTGTGTACATCAGAAAAGTCGATGCTGCCCATCCTAACACAAACCAACTGGACATACCCAAACATAGCCCTACTCAGCCTAAGGTGCCGAGACCGGTATTGTTGCCAACCCCAGAGTACAGCATGACATACTAGAGCACAGCAGAGCGCAGAAATCAGCCGAATAGCAGTGTACAGCGTAAAAGATAAGGCTATCCCGACCAAACTCAGCCTGACGCAAGGTAACCGACCGTAAGGTGACTCATCACAACGTGCCGCGGCCGCTATTGCTGGCCTTGCCAGAGCCAAGCTGAAAGCATTGGAGCACTCTATGGCGCAGGAATCCACCTAACAGCAGACTATAGCACTATACATGAAGCTATCCTCTCCTAACATAACCAATCGCGACAAGACCACATGTAATATATTTCAACCTAACATAACGAGACCATTGTTGCTGTCCTTTCCAGGGCCGAGCTGAAAATAGAAAAGCTCTGTAGGGTGCAGTAATCCTCCTAACAACAGCCTATAGCACTAAAGTCAAAGCAATCCACTCTTAACCTAACCAACCGTGACATAAACAAGCGTAACCCTCCTCAACTCTACGTGCTGCGAACAATATTGCTGGCTCAAGAGGAACACGATAGTGGAGAGTAGAACGCAGAAATCATTATAATGGCAGTGTATACCTGAAAAGTCGTAGCTACCCAAACCTCACACAAAACCAACACGACATAACTAAACATAGCTTAACTCAAACTTACGTGCAGTAACCGCTATTGCTGCCATCCCCAGAGCCAAGCATGGCATATTAGAGCGCAGTAGGGCGCAGGAATCCGCCGGAAAGCTGTGTATGGCACAAAAGTTAGAGCAACGCTCTCCGTTCCTATCCCAACATAACCAAACTTACCGTTACATAACTCAACGTGTCGTGAAACGACAAACTTTGATGGCCTCTCCAGAGGCAAGCAGAGTAGGGTAGAGCAATATAGAGCGAAGAAATTCACATGATAGTGGTGTATAGCCCAAAAGTCAAAGTTATCCCGTCCTAACCTTACAAAACGTAAGGTAACCAAACGTAAGCTAATAGAACCTAACATGCCTAGATCACCATTGCTGTCCTCCCCATTCCCAAGAATAACATATTAGAGGAGAGTAGAGCGCACACGTCCATAGAATGGCAGTGTGTATGCAGAAGAGTCAATGCCTTCCATACCTGACCCAAACAAACCTAACATAACCGACCGTAACCTGACACAATCTGACGTGCCGAGATCACAATTGCAGGCCTCCCCAGAGCAAAGCAGAGCATATTGGATCACAGTAGAGGGCAGAAGTTCGCTGGGCTGCAGCGTATACTACAAAAGTGAAAGCTGTCCTAGCCTAACATAATCAAACATGGCAAAGCCAAACGTAACTTAACCCCACCAAACGAGTTTAGGCCACTACCGCTGGCATCCCAGAGACAAGTTCAGCATATTATACCACAGTAGGGCGTAGAAACCAACGGAATAGCAGCGTATAGCACAAAAGTCGGATCTAACCTGTCTTAACCTAACCAAACGTGATCCAACCAAACGTAAGTGAACACTACCAAACGTGCCGAAACTACTACTGCTGGCCTGCACATAGTCAGGAAGTATATGCTAGAGCACAGCAGTGCGTAGAAATTGACCGCATTGCAGTGAATAGCACAAAAGTCTCTGATATCCTGACCAAACCTAACCTAACCTAACCAAGCGTAACGAAAACCAAGCGTTACGTAACATAACTAATACTAACGTGCCGGAACCACAATTTCTGCGTCCCCAGATACAAGCGGAACATGACAGAGCAGAGTAGAGCACTGAAGTCCATAGAATATCTGTGCTGAGAACAAAAGTCAAAGCTACCCTAACCTAACCCAACTTAATCTAACTTAATCGAATGTGATCTGACTCAACCTAACGTGACGCGACAAGTATTGCTGGTCACCACAGAGTCAAGCACAACACATTCGAGGCGAGTAGAGCGCAGGATTTCATATAATCGCAGAGTAGAGCTGAAATGGCAGAGTTATCCTAACCTGACCCAAGCTAACCTAATCAAGCCATACGTAAACAAACTCAAATTAACGTGCATCGACCAATACAGCTGGCCTCACAGAGACGTTCAGAGTATAGTAGAGCAACGTATTGGCGCAGAAATCCATCGAAAGGCAATGCGTGGCACAAGGTTCAATCTCATCCTGACATAACCTTACCAAAAGTAACATAACCGGGCGCAACCCAATACAACCTAAGGTGCCCAGACCACTGTTGCTGGCCTCACCATCACCGAGCAGAACATATTAATGGAGAGCAGAGCGCAGAAGACCAATGAATGGCAATGTACTGCAGAAGAGACAAAGAAATCCTGAACTAACCCAGACATGCTCAACACAACCAAACGTAACCTAACTCAACCTGTCGTTCCGAGAAAACTATCGCAGGGCTCCCTATAGCCAAGCAGAACATATTAGAGCGCAGTAGAGGGCACAAATCAGCCGAATATCAGTCTATACCGCAAAAGTCAAAGCCATAATAAACAAGCACATACTAACCTAACATACCCAAACGTAACCTAACACAACATGTCTTGTCAGGACCACCATTGCTGAACACCTCAGATTCGAGCAGAGTATAATAGAGCAATGTGGAGCACTGAAATCCACCGAGTAGCAGTGCGAAGCACAAAAGTCATAGCAATCGTCCTCTACCCTGAATAAACGTAACATAGGCAAACGTAGCTCAACTGAAGATTAAGTGAAGAGACCATTATTACTGTCCTCCACAGAGCTGAGTAGAATATAGTAGAGCACGGTAGAGCGCAGAAATCAACCGAGCAATAGCGTATACCAAAGAAGTCATGGCTATCCTATCCAAACCCAAACTAACGTGTCACAACCAAACGTGGCGTAACTATACGTAACGAGCCGAGATCACTATAACCAGCCTTCTCAGAGCCAGGCAAAGAATACTACAGCACAGCAGAGCGCAAAAACCCACCGAATGGCAGTGTATGGCACAAGAGTCGAAGCTACCCTCTCCTATCCTAACCTAACCTAGCGTAACCAAACGTAACATAA
>NW_016912860.1:93460-109355 GCF_001483705.2 Eufriesea mexicana
CCGCGACGGCTATTTCTGGCATCCACAGAGCAAAGGTGAGCATATTAGTCCACAGTAGAGCGCAGAAATAAGCCAAACAGCAGCGTATAGCTCAAAAGTGGAAGCGGTGCTAGCCTAACACAGCCAAACGTAACACAACTCAACCTAACGTGATGCGAACACTATTTCTGGCCTCCCCAGAGCCAAGCAGAATATATTGGTGGAGAGTAGAGCGCAGAAGTCCACAGAATGGAAGTGTATGGCAGAATATACAATTCTATCCAAACCTAGCCCAAACAAGCATAACCTAACCAAAAGAAACCTAACTCTAGCTAACGTGCCGAAACCACTACTACTGACCACCCCAGAGTCCAGTAGAGTAGACTGCAGCCATGTAGAATGTAGAAATCCACCGAATAGCAGTGTATAGCACAAAAGACAACTGTACCCTATCATAACCTATCCAAACGTAATATTTACAAACGTAACATAACTTAACCTGACGTGCCGAGACCACAATCGCTGGCCTCCCTAGGGGCAAGCAGAATATACTAGAGCCCAGCAGAGCGCAGAAATCCGCCGAATAGCAGTGTATGCATCAAAAGTCGAAGCTGCGCTAGCCTAACCTAACCAAGCATAGCATAACCAAATGTAACCTTACCATTCCTAACGGCACTACACCAATATTGCTGCCCCACGAAGAAAAGCAGAGCATATTAAGGCAACGTAGAGCGTAGGAATCGACCGAATAGCAGTGTACGGCACAAAAGTCACAGTTATCCCGTCCTAACCGATCCCAACGTAATATAACCAAACGTAACGTAACTCAAAGTAACGCACAGAAACCACTATTGCATGCCTCCCCAGAGACATGCATATAATGCTAGGGCACAGTAGAACGCAGATGGCCACCAAATAGCAGTATATAGCACGAAAGTCAAAGATATCCTAAACTAACTTGCCATAACCGGACCTTACCAAACGCAAGGTAGCTAAGCCTAATGAGCCGAGACCCATATTGCTATCCTGCAGGGAGCCAAGCAGAACGTATTAGAGCACAGTGGAGTGCAGAAATCCACTCAATAACAGTGTACAGCGTAAATGTCAGGGATAACCTCTCCAGACGTAACCAAGCATAACAACCGAACGTAATCTAACAGAACCTAACGTGCCGAGACCACTATTGCTGGCCTCCCAGCGCAAATCAGTTCATACTATAGCACAGCAGGTCACAGAAATCAGCGGCGTTGCAGTATATAGCGCAAAAGGCAATGCAATCCTCACCTAACCTGGCATATCGTAACATAGCCAAACGTAGCCTAAATCTAACTGACGTGCCGGGACCATAATTCCTGGCATCCACAGAGTCGAGCAGAGTATAGTAAAGGACCGCAGAGCGTAGAAGTACGCCGGATAGCAGTGCATAGCACAAAACTCACAGCTACAGCCTAACCCGTCCAAACATAGTATACGCAAACGCAAATTTACTTATACTAACGTGCCGGGACAACTATCGCTGGTTTTCTCAGGGCCAAGTAGCATACACTAGAGTACATCAGAGAGCAGAATACCTCCAAAGAGCAGCGAATAGCACAAAGGTCAGATCTATCCTGGCCTAACCTAACCAAACGTATCTTACCCCAACGTAAACTATCCCAACCTAACGTGCCGAGACCACCATGGCTGGCCGCCGCAAAGCAAATCAGAACATTCTAGAGAACAGTGGATCGTAGGAATCGAGCGCATTGCAGTGAATAGCTCAAAAGTCGATGATATACTGTCCAAACGTAGCCTAACCTAACCTACTCAAGCGTAACATAACTCAGCATAACGTGCCGCGGCCAATAATTTTGGTGTCCCCAGAGACAAGCAGAGTATGATAGAGCATATTAAAGCACAGTAGTCCATATAATATCTGTGTTGGGCACGAAGGTCAAAGCTGCCATAACCTAACCCAGCTTAACGTAACATAACAGAATGTAATCTAACTGAAACTAACGTGCCGCGGCCAGTACTGAATGCCTCCACTGGGCCAAGCAGGGCATATTAGAAGATTCTAGAACGCAGAAATCCATAGAGGCGCAGTGTACAGCAGAAAAGTCCAATCTATCCAAGCATAACCTATGCTTATATAACATAACCGAACGTATCCTGACTCAAGCTAATGCGCTGAGAACACTATTAGTGGCTTACCCGTAGCCCAGCAGGACCTACTTGAGCACAGTAGAGCGCAGATGCTCACCGCATTCCAGTGTACAGCACGGAAGTCAAAGATATCCAAACCTAACCCAGGCAAACCCAACCTAACTAAACGTAACCTAACACTACCTAACGCGCCACGGTTGCTATTTCTGCCCTACCTAGAGCGAAGCAGAGCGTATTGGATCATAGCAGAGCGAGGAGGGACAATGCCATTTCTGCCCTACCTAGAGCGAAGCAGAACGTATTGGATCATAGCAGAGCGAGGAGGGACAACTCACAGCAGTGTATAACACGAAAGTCAGATCCATCCTTTCCTATCATAACCAAACTTAACATGACCAAACGTAACGTAACCCTACGTAGCGTGCCGAAGCCACTATAGCTGGCCGCCGCAGAGCCAAGCAGAATTTGCTAGAGCGCAGTAGAGCGTAGAAGTCGACGGCTTTGCAGCACATAGCACAAAGTTCAAGGGCATCCTGACCAGACTTAGCCTATCCTAACCAAACGAAACGTAACGTGTCGCGATCACAATTAGGTCACGTTGGCGAGTTTAGGTTAGGCTTATTTCGGTCAAGATAGCCTCGCATATTGCGCCAAACGCTGTTATTCGGTGGGTTTCTGCTCTCTACCGTGCTCTACCATGTTCTGCTTTGCCCTGGGTGGGCCAGCGGTTGTGGCTGGCGCACGTTATATTTAGTCAGGCTACGTTTGGCCAGGTTATGTCAGCATGGGTACAGGTTGGACAGCTCTGAGTTTTCGTCGATACACTGTGTTTCTCTGGATTTCACAGCTCTACACTCCTGTAATATTTTCTGCCTGTCTCATGTTGGACAGCAACAGTGGTGTCGGCATGTTAGTTTGTGTTATGTTACGCTTGGTTTGGTTACGCTGTGATTATTTCGACCAAGGTAGCTTTGGCTTTCGTGCTATACACTGCTTTTGTGCGGATTTCTGCGCTCTACAGTGCTCTACTATATTCTGCTTGTCCCTCGTGTGTCCGGAAATAGCGGCGGCGGCACGTTATGTTGAGACATGCCACGTTCGGTTGGGTTATGATGGTTTGGATTAGTTTTGGATAGCTTTGACCTTTCCTTTATATGCTGCGATTGTGTGGCTTTCTGCGATCCCGTCTCCTCTAATATATTCTGCTCGTCTCTGGGTGGCCAGCTATAGCTCTGGCGACACGTTAGCTTGAGTTATGTTACGTTTGGTCATGTTACGATTGTTTATGTTAAGGTAGGAGAGCCTTGACTTTTGTACTGTACACAGCCTTTAGAGGGATCTGTGCGCTCTTTATTGTTCTTATATTCTCTGCTTGTCCTTGAGGAGGACAGTAACAGTGGTCTCGGCACGTTAGGTTGTATTCGGTTAGGTACGGTTATGTTCCGTTTGCCTAGGATAGGATACGATATCTTTAACCTTTGCGCTGTACACGGCTTCTCGATGGATTCCTGCACTCTATATTCCTCTACTATACACTGCTCGACTCTGGGGTGGTCAGCAATAGTGCCCGTGGCAAGTTTGCTTCAGTAACTTTACGTGCGGTTATGTTAAGTTTTGCTAAATCCGAGAAGGAGGGCTTTGACTTTCGCGATATACACTGTTATTCGGTGTATGCCTGCTATATTCTGTGCACTACTATATTCTGCTTGGCGCTACGGATGCCAGCAATAATGGCCTCGGCACCTTAGATTGAGTTAGGTTTCGTTTGTCCCAATTTGGTCATTGGGACAGGTTCGGTTTGGATGTCTTCGACTTTTGTGCTATACACGGCAGAGCGGCGGACTTCTGCACTCTTCAGTGCTCTCGGATACTTTGCTTTGCTCTGGTGGTCCCAGGAATAGAGGTCTCTGACCGTCATATTCTGTTATGTTACGTATGCTTGTATTACGTTTGGTTAGGCTAGGTTGGGATAGCATTGACTTTTGCGTTATACACTGCTATTCGATGGATATCTATGCTCTATGTTGCTCTGCTCTACTCTGCTCGGCACGTGGGTGGCTAGTAGTAACGGCCGTGGCACGTTATTTTGAGTTATGTTACGTTTAGTTGGTTTAGGTTAGGCTATGTTTCGTTACAGTGGCTCTGACTTTCGCGCTATACCCTGCTGTTCTGCAGAATTCTGCGCTCTACCCTTCTCTAATGTTTTCTGTTTGGCTCCGGGGAGGCCACCAGTAGTGGGCTCGGCAGTGACGGTTGCGCTCTGTTACTTTTGGTTAGGATTTATTGTGACAATTTCGGTAAGGATAGCTTTGACTTTTCTGCGATACGCTGCGATTCGAAATGGGAATGGCAGCAATTGCGGTCTCGGCACTTTACATTTAGTCAGGTTATGTTTGATAAGGTTACTTTTGGCCTGGTTTTGTTAGCATATCATCGACTTCTACGATATGCACAGCAATGCGGTGGATTTCTGGGCATCACTGTGATTTACTATACTCTGCTGCGCCCTGGGGAACTATGCACAGCAATGCGGTGGATTTCTGGGCATCACTGTGACTTACTATACTCTGCTGCGCCCTGGGGAGGACAGCAATGCCTGGCTAGGCACGTTAGAATGGGCTTGGTTGCGTTTGGCTGAGCGCGGTTAGGTATGGTTAGGTTATACCTTCTACTTTTCTGCTTTACACTTCAATGCGGCGAATTTCTGTGATCTGCTGTGCTATAGAGTATTCTGCTTGGCTCTGGGTTTGTCAGCAGTAGCGGTGTACCCACGTTAGGTTTAGTTATGTTTCGTTCGATTATAATACCTTTGGCTTGGTTATGATGGGATATGTTTGACTTTTGCGCTATACTCTGCAATTCTGTGAGTTCATACGCTATACGTTCCACTGCTGTACTTCGCTCGGTTCTGGGGAGGTCAGTAATAGTGATCGCGGCACGTTAGCTTTTGATATTCAACGTTTGGTTAGGTCGGGCTAAGTCTGGTTAGACTAGGATATCATTGACTTTTGAACTATAAGTAGCTATTTGATGGCCTTTTCTGCTCTAATGTGCTGTGCTCTACTCTGCTGCACTCTTCGGGGGCCGTAAATAGTGGTCTCGGCACATTAGGATCGGATAGACAACGTTTGGTTATGTTACGCTCGGTTGCGTTGGGATGGGGTATCTTTGACTTTTGTGCAACACACAGCAATGCGGTGGAATACTGCGCATTCCTGGGCTCTAACATATTCTGCCTGGGTCTGGGAAGGAAAGTAATAGTGGTCTCGGCGCGTTAGTTTAAGTTCAGCATCGTACGGTTTAGGTTACATTTGGCTATGTTAGGATACGTTAGATACGACTAATGCGCCGCGCACTGCTGTCCCGAGGATTTCTGCATTCCTCATTGCTCTGCTATACTTTGCTGGACTCTACGGAAACAAGCAACAGCGTTCCTGGCTCGTTAGATTAGTTAGGTTACGTATGTTTGTTATACGCTTTGATATGTTATTATTGGATAGAACTGACTTTTGTCATATGGACTGCTATTCGGTAGATTTCTGTGCTCCACTGTCCTCTAACATTTTCTGCTTCACTCTGGGGTGGCCAGCAATAGAGTTCTCGGCGCGTTAGTTTGAGTTAGGCTACGTTGGTTAGGCTAGGCTACGTTAGGTTCGGTCAGGATATTTTCGAATTTCGTATTGTACACTGTCTTTCGGTGGATCTCTGTGGTCTACTGCGCTCTGCTGTATTCTGCCTGGCCCTGCCGAGGACAGCAATAGTGATCGCGTCACTTTATGTTGAGTTACGCTGCGTTTGCTTAGGTTACATTTGTTTGGGCTAGGTTCGAGTAGCTTAGACTTTTCTAATATACACCGGGATTCTATGGGTTTCAGTGCTCTACTCCTCTCTAATATGCTCTGCCCGGCTTTGGGGAGGCCTGAAATAGTGGTCGCGGCACGATAGATTGAGCTAGGGTACGTTTGGTTATGATACGATTGGCTAGGTTAGGATAGCATAACTTCGACTCTTGTGCTGTACACTGCAGTGCGGCGGATTTCTGCGCTCTACTGCTCTCTAGTGTTTTCCGCTTGGCTCTGCGGAGGCCAGCAGATGTGTCCTACACACGTTAGCTTTGGTTTGGTTACGTTCGACTACGTTACGTTTGGTTGGGTTAGGATAGGGTATCTTTGAATTTTGCGTTATACAATGTATTTCAATAGATTTCTGAGCACTACTCCCCTCTAGTAAGTTCTACCCGGATCTGGGGTGGACAGAAATAGTGGTCGCGACATGTTAGATGGTGTAGGTTACGTTTATATGTGTTACGGTTAGTTAGTTTAGGTTATGATAGCTTTGACTTTTCTGCTATACATTGCTATTTGGTGAGTTTCTGCGCTCACATTGTTCCAATATCCTCTGCTTGGCTCTGTGGAGGGCAGCATTAGTGGTCTCGGCACGTTAGGGTTAGTTAGGCTATATTTGTACGGATTAGGTTCGCCTTGCTCCGACTTCCATGGCATAAGCTGCCGTTCGGTGGTCGCCTGCGCTCTACCGTGCTATAGTATGTCCTGCTGGGCCCTGGGGCGGGGCAGCTATAGTGGTCTCGGCACGTTAGTTTGAGGTATATAAAGTTCGGTCGTGTTGCGTTTGGTTACGTTAGGATGGGATAGCTTTGACTTCTATGCTGTGCACCGCCATTCGTTGCGTTCTGCGCTCTACATTGCTTTGGTATGCTCTGCTTGGTTGTGGGGAGGCCAGGAATGGCATTCTGCACACGTTACATATGGTTAGGCTACGTTCCCTTAAGTTAGGTTAGGACAAATTAGGTTAGGTTATCTTTGATCTTTGTGCAACCCACTGCGTCGCGTTCGATTATTGTGCTCTACTGCGATCCAGTATATTCTGCTTGGGTATGGGGATGCAAGGAATAGTGTTCCCGGCGCGTTAGTTTGAGTTAAGCAACGTTCGGTTACGGTGTGTTTGGCTATGTTAGGACTGCGTTGCTTAGACTTTTGTGCTATATACAGCTACATGGTGCCTTTCAGCGCTCTGGGTGGCGCTACCATACTTTGCTCGACTGTCGGGTGGCTAGAAATAGTGGTCGCGGCACGCTAATATGTGGTAGTTTATGTTTGCTTATGTTAGGCTACGTCGTGCTAGGTTAGGGTACCTACGCATTTTGTGTCATACACTGCAATTATGTGGACTTCTGCGCTCTCCTGCGCGCTATCACACACTGCTTGTCTCTTTGGACGCCAGGTATAGTTATCTCGGCAGATTAGTTTGATTTATGTTGCGTTTGGTTAGGTTAGGTTTGGTTGGCTTTGGTTCGGCTAGCACTGACTTTTGTGCTAGACGCGGCTATTTAGACGAATTCGGCGTTCTACACTGTTCCCCTGTACTCTGCCGAACTCTCGTGAGCCCAGCAGTAGCGGTCGTGGCTCGTAAGTTTTGCTTGCGTTGGGTCCGGTTATGTTACGTTTGGTTAGGTTTGGATGGGAGAACCTTGAGTTTTGCGCTATACACTGCCATTCGGTGGATTACTGCGCTCTTCATTGCTCTACTAGACTCTGCTCAACACTGGGGCGACCAGCAATTTCTGTCGTGTACAGTTAGGAATATTTGGCTTATGTTTGGTTACGTTACGTTTGGCTAGGTTGGAATAGGATAGCTTTGACTCTTGTGCTGTACACAGCTATACGATAGATTTCTGTCCACTAATGAGCTGTAATACGTGCTGCTCGCCTCTGGAGGGGCCAACAGTAGTGATCTCGGCACGCTAGGTCGAGTTATGTTACGCTTCGCCTGGCTAGGCTAGGAGAGGTTTGGCTTGGCTAGCTTCTGCTCTTTTGCTCTATACTGCAATTGGGTCGGAGACATTACAGTGCGTTGCTCTACTAGAATCTGCTTGCCTCTGCGGCGGCCAGCAGTAGCAGTCGCGGCGCGTTTGTCAGTGTTAGGGTACGCTTGCTTGCGTTATGTTTGGTTATGTTTGATTGGGATGGCTTTGACTTTTGCGCTATAAACTGCTGTTCGGACGATTGCAGCGTTCTACATTGCTCTGCCATGTTCTGCTTATCTCTCGTGAGACCAGCAGCAGCGGTCGTAGAACGTATGTTTGGGTTACGTTGCGTCTGCTTATGTTACGTTTGGTTAGGTTTGGATAGGATACCCTTGACTTTTGTGCTTTGCACTTGGGTGCGGCGGATTTCTGCGCTCTGCTATGCTATTGTTTATTCTGCTTCGCTCTGGGGAGGTCAATAATAGTGGTCCAGGCATGTTATGTTGAGTTAGGTCGCGTATGGTTGTGTCACGTTTGTATATGTTTGGCTAGGACAGCTATGACAGTTGTGCTGTACACTGCTATTCGGAGGATTTCTGCGCACAGCTTTCCGCTAGTAGATTCTGCTTGGCTCTGGGGATGTCAGCAGTGGTGTTGTAGGCACATTAGGTTTAGCTATGATACGTTGGCCTGCGTTACGTTTGGCTAGGTTAGGATAGGCTATCTCAGACTTTTGTGCTATACACTGCTATTCGCTGTCCTTCTGCGCTCTAATCTACTATAGTGTATTCTGCTTGTATATGGGGAGTTCAGCAGTATTGGTCTCGGAATGAGAGCCTGAGTTATGTTACGTTTGGTTGTGCTACGTTTGGTTAGGTTAGGATAGGATAAGTGTGGCTTTTGCGCTATACACTGCAATTGTGTGGTTTTCTACGCTGTGCGCTGCTCTACTATACTCCGCCCGACTCTGGGGATGCCAGGAGCAGTGTGCGTGGCACGATAGGTATTTCTAAGCTACGTTTGGTAATGCCACGAATGGTTAGGTTAGGAGAGGATAGCTTTGTCTTTTATGCTATACACTGCCATTCGGTGGAGTTCTGCGCTCTACGATGCTGTAACATTCACTGCTTGGCACTGGGGAAGCTAGCAAAGGTATCCTTTGCTCGTTGCGTTTGGTTCGGCTACGTTCGGCTAGGCTTAGTTAGGACAGGTTATGTTAGGATATTTTTGACTCTTGTGCAACACACTGCAATGCGGTGGATTACTGCGCTCTACTGTGCTCTAGTATATTCTGCTTGGCTTTGGGGAGGTTAGTAATGGGTGTCTCGTCGCGTTTGGTTGTGTTATGTTACGCTCGCTTACGCTTCGTTTGGCTATGTTAGGATGGGGTAGCTTTGACTTTTGTGCTATACACTGTTATACGGTAGATTACTGCGACCTACTGTGCACTACCACACTCTGCTTGGCTCTGTGGAGGCCAGCAATAGTGGCCTCAGCGCGCTAGGTTGAGTTAAGTAACGCTTGGTTATGTTACGTTTGGCTAGGTTAGGTTGGGATAGCTTTTTTATTTTATTTTTTAATTTTATGCTATACACTGTTTTTCGGCGGTTTTCTGCGATCTTCTGCACACTGATATCTTCTGCGTGGCACAGGGGGGTCTCCAAATGTGGTCCCGGAAGGTTAGCTATTGTCAGGATACGTTCGGTTAGGTTAGGCTATGACAGGTACTGTTAGAATCGCTTGGTCTTTCGTACTGTTATTCGGTGGAATTCTGCGCTCTATTGTGCTCTACTACATTTTGCTTGGCCCTGGCGTGGACAGCAATAGTGGTCGCGACACTTTATGTTGAGTTAGGCTGCGATAGGTTAGGTCATGTTAGTTTTGAATAGGTTTGAGTAGTCTCGACTTTGCGCTGTATACTGCGATTCTATGGACTTCTGAGCGTTACTCTCCTCTACTACGTTCTGCTCGGACTTGGGGAGGGCAGCAATAGAGGTGTCGTCACTTAAGGTTGAGTTATGCTACGCATGGCTTCGTTGCGCTTGTTTAGGTTAGCATATGATAGCTTCGACTTCTGTGCTGCACACTGATGTTCGGTGCATTTCTGCGCTAGGCTGTGCAGTAATATTTTCTGCCTTGCACTGTGTATGCCAGCAATTATGGTCTCGGCACGTTACACTTATTTAGGCAATGTTTTGTTAGGTTGCGTTTGGTCAGGTTATGTTAGCATATCTCTTACTTTCGTGCTATACAAGGCACTGCGGTAGATTTATGAGCTTTACTGTGCTCTGCTGTTTTCCGCTTTGCCATGAGGAGGCCAGCAACGGCTGTTCCTGCACGATGGATTGAACCATGTTACGTCTGGTTTTGTGAAGTTTGGTTATGTTAGTATAGGTTAATTTTCGCATTTGTGTTTTACACTGCTATTCGGTGCATATCTGCGTTCTACTACGCTCTAATTTGATCTGCTTGTCTCTGGGAAGGCCAGAAATTGCTGTCTCGGCTCGTTAGGTTGAGATAGGTTACGTTCGGCTACGCTAGGTAATGCTTGTTTCGGTGAGGATATCTTCGACTTTCGCACTGTACCGTGTTATTCGTTGTATCCCTGCGCTCCACCGTGCTCTACCATATTATGCCTGGCCGTGGCCAGGCGAGCAATAGCGGTCGCGGCAAGTTATGGTGAGTTATGCTACGTTTGGTTAGGTTACATTAGTTTTGGCTTGGCTCGGATGGTTTTGACTTTTCTGCTATACACTGCGATTATATTGATTTCTGAGAACTACTCTATTGTACTATGTACTGCACGTCTCTGGGGAGGCCAGCAATCGTTGCCGCGGAGCGTTAGGTATTGTTAGATTATGTTTGGCTATGCTACGGTTGGCTAGGGTAGGATAGGACAGCTTCGACTTTTGTGCTGTACACGGCGATTGTATGGATTTCTGCGCTCTACTCTCTAATATTCTCTGCCTGCCACTGAGGGGGCAGCAATGGAGGCCTGGTCGCGTATGTCTAAGTACGGTTGCGCTTGGTTACGTCACGCTTGGTTAGTTTCGGATAGGATAGCTTTGACTTTTGTGCTATACACAGCTATTCGGTGAATATCTGCGGCCAATTCTACTGTACTAAATTCTGCTTGGCGCTGGGGTGGCCAGAAATAATTGTCTCTGCATGAAAGTTTGAAATGTGTTATTTCGTTTATGATACGTATGGTCAGGTTAGGATAGGGTGGCTTTGACTGTTGTGTTGTACACTGCTACTCGGTGGAATTCTGTGCTCCTCCGTGCTCTAAAATTTTCTGCTCGTCTCTGTGAAGGCCAGAAATAGTGGTCTTGTCATGTTAGGTTGAGTTGGGCTGCGTTTGCATACGCTACGTTTAGCTACGTTTGGATGGGCTGCTATGAACTTTGCGCTACACACTGCTATTCGGTGAATTTCTGCTCCCTAATGCACTCTAATACGCTCCGCTTGGCTGTAAGAGGACTATCAATAGCGGTCGCGGCACGTTATGTTGGGTTAGACTACGTTCGGTTAGGTTGGGTTAGGTAAGGTTAGGTTATGATAACTATGACCTTAATGCTGTACAATGCAATAGATTGGATTTCTGCACTCTACTATGCTCTGGCATATAATGCTCGGCCCTGCGGACACCAGCAATAGTGGTATCGGCACGTTAGGTTAAGTTACGCTATGTCTGCTTATGTCATGTTTGGTCAGGTTAGGAGAGAGTATATTAGACTTTTGTGCCATGCTCTGCTTTCGGTGGATTCCTGCGCTCTGAATTGCTCTACCATGCTCGGTTCGACTCTGGGGATTCGAGCAATAGCGGCCGCGGCACGTTAGTTTGTGTTAGTTTACGTTTGGCTAGGTCAGGTTAGCATTAGTTTGGTCAGGGTCGCTTTGACTTTCGTGGCATACGCTGTCATTCGGTGGACTTCACTGATCCTCTCTGCGCTGCTATATTCTGCTGGGCTATGGGGAGGCCAGGAGCAGTGGTCGCGGCAAGTTATGTTAAGTCATGCGGCGTTTGCTTAGGTTAGCGTTTGTCATGTTGTGCTAGGATATCTACGGCTTTCGTGCTGTTTACTACAGTGCGGTGGATTTCTGCGCACTACTGCGCCCTAGTACATGCCGCTTGTCTCTCCGGAGGCCAGCAATAATGGCCTCGTCCTGTTTGGTTGTGTTATTTTGCGTACGGTTACGTTACGTTTGGCTATGCTTAGATATACTACTTTGCCTTTTTTTCTGTACACTGTTATTCGGTGGATTCCTGCCTTCTACTGAACTCTAATATGTTCAGCTCGGCTCATGGGAGTTCAGCAATATTGGCCTCGGCACGTCAGCTCGAGCTATGTTATGTTCGGTTAGGTTAGGTACGGCTATGCTCGGTCAGATGGTCTATACCTTTCGTGCTATACACTGTTGTTCGGCCGATATCTGGGATCTACTGTGCTCAGCAATATTCTGCTTGGCTATGGTGAGACCAGGAGCTGTGGTGCGCGGCACGGTGTGATGAGTTATGCTGCGTTTGGTTAGACTAAGTTGGCTCTGGTTGTGCCAATGTATCTACGGCTTTTGTGCTCTTCATTACATTGCGGTAGATTTCTGTGCACTACTGCGCACCCTAGTACATGCTGCTTGCCTCTGTAGAGGCCAGCAATTGTGGCCTCGTCATGTTAGGTAGTGTTAGGTTGCGTTTGGTTGTATTACGTTTGGCTAGGTTGGGTTAGGCAACTACGTCTTCTTGTGCTTTCACTGCTTTCGGTCGATTTCTGCGCTCTGCTGCGCCCGAGCAAATCCTGCTTGGCTCTGGGGAGGCCAGAAATAGTTGTCTCGGCACGTTAGGCTGAGTAGTGCTACGTTTGATTGTGTTACGTTTGGTGAGGTTATGATGTGCTGGTTTAGACTTTTGTGCTATACTCTGCTATCCACGGTTTTCCGCGATCTACTGGTTCTAATATTTTTTGCTTTGATTGGGGGAGGCGAAAAATAGTAGCCTCGGCACGTTAGGTCGTGTTAAGTTACGGTTGGTCGTGTTAGGTTAGGTTAAGCTCGGTCAGTTTATCTTAAACTTTCGTGCCACTCACTGCTTTTCGGGGGGTTTCTGTGCTCTACTGTGCACTACTGTATTTTGCTTAGTCCTCGGAATGGCAGCAATATTCGTCTCGGCACATTATGTATTGTTGGGCTACGATTGGTTAGGTTAGATCTGGTCAGGTATGGTTTGAGTATCCCTGTCTTTCTCGCTATACACTGCAATGCGGAGGATTTCTGCGCTGTGATGTGCTCTAGTACATTCTGCTCGGCTCTGTGGGTCCAGCAATAGTTGTCTCGTCATGTTAGATTTAGCTGGGTTACGTTTGTGTATGTCACGTTTGCTAGGTTAGGATAGGCTACTTCTTATTTTGTGCTGTCCACTGCTATTACGTGGGTTTCTGTGCTCTGCATTGCTCTATTATACCCTGCTCGACTCCTGGGAGCCGCGCAATAGTGGCCGTGGCACGGCAGGTTGTGATAGGTTGCGCTTTGCTAGGCTAGGTTAGGTTAAGTTTGGTTAGGGTGGTTTCGACTCTCACGCTGTACACTGTTATTCGGAGTGTTCTTGGGATCTACTGAGTTCTACTACATTCTGCTCGGGTCTGCGGAATCCAGGAGCTGTGGTCGCGGATCGTCATGCTGATCAATACTACGTTCGGATAGGTTAGGTTAGGTCAGTTTCTGTTATGGTATATTCCGCTTTTGTGCTTTGCAATGCAATTCGATGGATTTCTGCGCTCTGCTGTGCTCTAGCTTATCCTGCTTGGCTCTGTGGGGCCAGCTATAGCGGTCTCGGCACTTTAGTTTCAGCTATGATACGTTCGGTTACGTTACGTATTGTGAAGTTTGCATAGTGTAGCTAAGACTTTGGTGCAATACGCTGTTATTCGTTGGATTTCTACGCTCTACCGTGCTCTGATAGGTTCTGCTTCGCTCTGGGGCGGTCAGTAGTAGTATTCCCGGTACGTCATTTTGAGCTATGCTGCGATCGGTTATGTTAGGTTAGGTCCAGTTAATGTTCAGTAATAATATTCCCGGCACGTCATTTTGAGCTGTGCTGCGATCGGTTATGTTAGGTTAGGTCCAGTTAGTTTAGGATCTCTTCAACTTCGGTGCTGTACACTGTTATTCGGCGGATTTCTGTGATCGACTGTGATCTACTACATTCTACTTGGCTCTGGGGAGTCCAGGAGCTGTGGTCGTGGCACGTCATGGTGGGTTATGCTGTGTTTGGTTAGGTTAGATTGACACGTTGGGTTATGGTATCTACGGCCTTCATGCCATTCACTGCAATGCGATGTATTTCTGCGCTCAAATGTGCTCTAGTATATTCTGCTTGCCTCTGCGGAGACCAGCAATGGTGGTCTCGTCATGTTAGGATGAGTTTGTCTACGTTCGTGTGTGTTACGTTATGCTTGATTAGAATGGGCTACCTAACCTTTGTGCTCTTCACTGCTTTTCTTTGGATTTCTGTGCTCTAGTGTGACATAATATCCTCTGATTTACTCTGGTGAGGAAAGCAATAGTGGTCGCTGCACTTCATGATAGGTTAGGCTACGTTCGATTAATCTATGTTTGGCTAAGTTTGGTTAGTGTACCCATGGCTTTCGTGCTATGCACATATGTCATGTGGATTTCTGTGATATTGTCTGCTCTATTACATCATGCTTGGGTCCTGGGAGACCAGGAGTAGTGTTCGCGGCACGTTATGTTCATATATGGTGCGTTCTTTTTGTTTAGGTTAGGTCAGGTTAGGTTGGGATATCTTCAACTATTGTGCTATACAGTGATATTCCGTGCATTTCTGCGCTCTACATTGCACCTTTCTACTCTGCTAGACTTTGTGCAGGCGAGCAATAATGTCCGTGGCACGCTAGGTTGAGCTATGTTACGATTGATTAGGTCAGGCTAGGCTCATTTGGTTAGGATGGCTTCGACCTTGGTGCTGTACACCGTCATACTGTGTATTTCTGTGACCTGATGTGCTCTAGCATATTCTGGTTGGCTACTGGGAGACCAGGATCACTGATCGCTGCAATTTGCTGCGAGATGTGCTACGTTCGGTTAGGTTAGGTTAGGTCAAGTAATGATGGTGTATTTACGGCTTTTGTGCTATTCACTGCAGCGCGGCAGATTTTTGCGATGCATTCTGCTCTGGTAAATTCTGCTTGTCTCTGTGGAGGGCAGCGGAAGCTGTCCTGTCGTGTTAGGTTGGATTACGCTCCGTTTGTGTGTGTTACGTTTGGCTAGGTCAGGTTGCGCTACTTTGACTTTTGTGCTTTACACTGCCATTCGGTGGATTTCTGCGCTCTAATGTGCACTAATATGCTTTAATTGGCTTTATGAAGGTTATTTGTATTGGTTGCGGCATGTTACGATGAGTTAGGCTACGTTTGGTTAGGACAGGTCAGGATACATTTGGCTCTTGAAATCTACACTGCTATTCGGCTGATCTCTGCGCTGTAATATGTTCTAATTCGCTCTGCTTGTCTCTACGGAGGCCAGCAATAGTGGCCGCCGCACGTTACTTTTTGTCCTGCTACGTTTGGTTAGGTCAGGTTAGGCATAGTATGATTACGATACCTTTGGCTTTCGTTCTATACACTGTTACCAGGAGGATTCCTGTGATCCTCTCTTCTCTACTACATTATTCTAAGGTCTGAGGAAGCCAGGAGCCGTGGTCGCGGCACGTTGTGTTGAGCCACGCTACGTTCCTTTATTCTCGGTTAGTGCAGGTTCGGTTAGGATATCTTCAACTTTTCTGCCATACACTGCTATTCGGTGGATTTATGCGCTCTGCATTGCTCCATTATACTCCGCATGATTCTGTGGAGGCCAGCAATAGTGGCCGTGGCACGTTAGGTTGGGCTATGTTACGAATTGTTAGGTCAGGTTAGGCTCGTTTGGTCAGAATGGCTTCGACTTTCGTGCTGTAAACTGCTATTCGGCGGATTTCTGCGCACTGCTGTGCTC
>NW_016912861.1:0-1453 GCF_001483705.2 Eufriesea mexicana
AAGCTATCATATCCTAACCTAACCAAACGTAACGTAACCAAACGTAACCTAATCCTCCCTAACATGACGCGACCAGCATTGCTGGCCTGCACAGAGCCAAGTGGAGCATAACAGAGGAGTGTAGAGCGCAGAAGTCGCTAGGGTCGCAGTGTATAGAAGAAAAATCGAAGTTATCGAAACATATCCAGAGACAGCGTAGCCTAACCAACGTATCCTATCTCAACTTGTCGCGCCAAGACGACTATTACTGGCTTCCCCAAAGCCAAGCAGGGCATACTGGAGCACAGGAGAGCTTATAAGTTCACCGAAAAGCAGCGTCTGACACGAGAGTCAAATTTATCCTAACATAACCCAAACCAACGTAATGTGACCAAACGCAACCTACCTAAACGGTCCGAGACAACTATTACTGGCCACCCAGAGTCGAGCTGAGTGTAGTAGAACAACGCAGAGCGTAGAAATCTTCCGAATAGCAGTGGATAGCACAAAAGTCAATGCTATCCTATCCTACCGTATCCAAACATAGTGTAACCAAACGCAACCTAACACAACCGAACATGCCGAGACCGCTATTGCTGGCCTCCCCAGTGCTAAGCAGAATATGATAGGGCACAGTGGAGCGCGGAGAGCCACATAATATCAGTGTGCAACGTAAAAGTCAAAGCTATCCTGTCCTAACCAAACCAAGCGTAACATAACCGAACGTAACATAGCTCAACCTGACTGGCCGCGAGCACTACTCCTGGCGTCCAGAAAGATAAGCAGAGTGTGATAACGCACAGAAGGGCGCAGAAGCCCATATAATAGCAGCATGTAGCACAAAAGTAAAAGGTATTCCGACCTGACATACCGTAACTGCACCTAACCGAACGTAATCTAACACAACCTATCGAGCAGCAACCACTATTGCTGGCCTCTTCAGAGTCTAGCAGCACACATTAGAGGAGAGTGGAGCGCAGAAGACCATGGAATCGCAGTGCATAGCACAAAAGTCGAAGCTACCGTATCCTAGCGTAGCCAAACGTAACACAACCGAAGGTTGCTTAACTCACTCTAACTTGCCGGGACCAGTATTACTGCCCACGTCAAGGTCGAGCAGATTGTAGTAGAGCGCAGAAGAATCCAGTAGTCCATAGAACAGCAGTGTTGAGTACAAAAGTCAAAGAAACCCAAACCTCACACCATCTAACCTAACCAACCATACGTTATTTGAGAACCTAACGTGCCGCGACCGCTATTTCTGCCCTCCCCAGAGGAAAGCTGAACATATTAGATCACAGCAGAGCGCAGAAATACGCTGGACAGCAGTGAATAGCACAATAGGGGAAGCTGCCCCAGCCTAACATAACCAAAGGTTACATAACCAGGCATAGCATAACTCCACCTAACATGTCTAGGCCACTACTGCTGAACACCGCAGAGCCGACCAGAATATACTAGAGCACGTGCAGAG